>NW_027635577.1:0-44486 GCF_903797595.1 Erithacus rubecula | reverse complement strand
CTGCCTCACTACGGGAGGGCAGCAGACACTGGGTCGACCCGGCTCCGGAGTTGGCGGCCCGTCAATGCAGGCGCTGCCTAGGCGGACGGTCGCGGGGACAACGGGTCTGCCTCGCTCCGGGTAGGGCGGCCGACACCGGGTCAAACCAGCTTCGGGGCCGGCAGTCTGCCGCGGAGGGCGCCGCCGAGTCAAAGCGGCCGGTCGTGGGGGCAACGGGTCAACCTTGCTCCCGGGCCGGCGGCAGACACCAGGTTTTCCTTGCTCCGGGACAACAGGTTTACCTCGCGCTTAGTCTTATTACGGTGGACACCGGGTCTACCCGGCTCCGGTGTCGGCAAGCCACCGGGCAGGGCGCCGCCCAGTCGGCCGGTCGCAGGGGCAAGGGGTCTGCCTCACTTCGGGGAGCGCGACGGACACCGGGTCGACCCGGCTCTGGGGCTGGCAGGCCGCCAGGCAGGGCGCCGCCGAGTCGAGGCGGACGGTCACAAGGGAAACGGGTCTGCCTCGCTTCGGGGAGTGCAACACACACCAGGTCTACCCGTCTCCGGGGTCTGCCTCGCTCCGGGGAGGGCGGCGGAAACCGGGTCTACCTCGCTCCGGGACAACAGGTCTACCTCACACTTTGTCTTACTGCGGTGGACACCGGGTCTACCCGGCTCCAAGGCCGGCGGGCCGTCGGTGAGGACGCTGCCGAGTCGGCCGGTCAAGGGGACAACGGGTCTGCCTCGGTCCTGGGTGGGCGGAAGACACTGGTTCGACCCAGGTCCGGGGCTGGCGGGCCGCCGGGGAGGGCGCTGCCAAGTCGAGGCGGCCGGTCGCGGGGGCAACGGGTTTGCCTCGCTCCGGGGAGAGCGGTGGACACCAGCTCTACCCGCTCCGGGGTCGGCGGGCCGCCAAGGAGGGCGCCGCCGAGTCGAGGCGGCCGGTCTCAGGAGGCAACGGGTCTACATCGCTCCGAGGCCGGCAGCGGACACCAGCTCTACCCGGCTCCAGGACAACAGGTCTACTTCGCAATTAGTCTTAATGTGGCCGACACTGGGTCCACACGGCTCCAGGGCTGGCGGGCCGCCAAGGAGGGCGCCGCAGATTCGAGGTGGACGGTCGCGGGGGCAACGGGTCTGCCTCGCTCCGGGGAGTGCGGCGGACACCAAGTCTACCCGGCTTCGGGGCCGGCGTGCCGCCAAGAAGGCCGCTGCCGAGTCGGCCGGTTGCGGGGGCAACGAGTCTGCCTCCCTCTGGGGATGGCGGCGGACACCAGGCCTACCCGGCACTGGGGTCGGCGAGTCGCCGGGGAGAGCGCTGCCAAGGCGGCAGGTCGCTGGGCCAACGGGTCTGCCTCGCTCCGGAGAGGGTGGCAGACACCGGATCTACCCAACTCTGGGGCCAACGGACCGCCGGGGAGGGCGCTGCCGAGTCGGCCGGTCGCGGAGGCAACAGGTCTACCTCTCTCTGAGGCTGGCGGCGGACACCAGGTCTACCCGGCTCCGGGACAACAAGTCTACCTCGCTCCAGGGCCGGCGGTGGACACCAGGTCTTCCTCGCTCCGAGACAACAGGTCTACCTCGCACTTAGTCTTATTGCGGCAGACACCGGGTTGACCCGGCTCTGGGCCCAGCGGCATGCCATGGTGGGCGCCGCCGAGTCGGCCGGTCACGGGGACAACTTGTCTCCCTCGTTCGGGGAGGGCCGAGGACACCGGGTCGACCCAGTTCCGGGGCCGGCGGGCCGCCGGTGAGGGCGCCGCCGAGTCGAGGCGGCCGGTTGCGGGGGCAACGGGTCTTCCTCGCTCTGGGGAGGGCGGCGGACACCGGGTCTACTTTGCTCCGGAACAACCGGTCTACCTGGCACTTAGTCTTATTGCGGCGGACACTGGGTCGACCAGCCTCCGGGGCCGGTGGGCCGCCGGGAGGGCGCCGCGGAGTCGGCTGGTCGCAGGGACAACGGGTCTGCCTCGCTCTGGGGAGGGCGGAAAACACCAAGTTGACTCGTCTCCGAGGCCGGCGGGCCGCCGGGGAAAGCGACACCAATTCGAGGCAGGCAGTCGCGGGGGCAAGGGGTCTGCCTCACTCCGGGGAGGGCGGCAGACACCGGATCTACCCGGCTCCGGGGTCGGCAAGCTGATGGGAAGGGCGCCACCTAGGCGGCCTGTCGCGGGGGCAACGGATCTGCCTGGCTCCGGTGAGGGCGACGGACACAGGGTCCTACCCGGCTCCGGGGCCGGTGTGCCGCCTGGAAGAGTGCTGCCGAGGGGAGGCGGCCGTTCGCGGGGACATCAGTCTGTCTCGGTTCGGGGAGGGCGGCAGACACCGGGTCTACCCAACTCCGGGGCCGGCGGACCGCCGGGGATGGCGTTGCCGAGTCGGCCGGTCATGGGGGCAAGGTGTCTACCTCTCTCCGAGGCCTGCGGCGGACACCAGGTCTACCCGGCTCCGGGACAACAAGTCTACCTCGCTCCAGGGCCGGCGGTGGACACCAGGTCTTCCTCGCTGTGAGACAACAGGTCTACCTCGCACTTAGTCTTATTGCAGCAGACACCGGGTTGACCCGGCTCTGGGCCCAGCGGCATGCCATGGTGGGCGCCGCCGAGTCGGCCGGTCACGGGGACAACTTGTCTCCCTCGTTCCGGGGAGGGCCGAGGACACCGGGTCGACCCAGTTCCGGGGCCGGCGGGCCGCCGGTGAGGGCGCCGCCGAGTCGAGGCGGCTGGTTGCGGGGGCAACGGGTCTTCCTCGCTCTGGGGAGGGCGGCGGACACCGGGTCTACTTTGCTCCGGGACAACCGGTCTACCTGGCACTTAGTCTTATTGCGGCGGACACCAGGTCTTCCTCGCTCCGAGACAACAGGTCTACCTCGCACTTAGTCTTATTGCTGCGGACAACGGGTCAACACGGCACTGGGGCCGGCGGCATGACAGGGTAGGCGCCGCCGAGGCGGCCGGTCGTGGGGGCAGCGAGTCTGCCTTGCTCTGGGGACAGCGGAGGACACTGGGTCGACCCAGCTCTAGGATCAGCGAGCCGCCGGGGAGGGCGATGCCGAGTCGAGCGGTCGCGGGAAAACAGGTCTACCTCGCTCTGAGGCCGGCGGCGGACACCAGGTTTACCCGGTTCCGGGACAACAGGTCTACCTCTCTCCGAGGCCGGCGGCGGACACCAGGTCTACCCGGCTCCGGGACAACAAGTCTACCTCGCTCCAGGGCCGGCGGTGGACACCAGGTCTTCCTCGCTGTGAGACAACAGGTCTACCTCGCACTTAGTCTTATTGCGGCGGACACCGGGTCGATCCGGCTCTGGGTCCAGTGGCATGCCATGGTGGGCTCCGCCGAGTCGGCCGGTCACGGAGACAACTTGTCTCCCTCGTTCCGGGGAGGGCCGAGGACACCGGGTCGACCCGTCTCCGGGGCAGGCGGGCCGCCGGTGAGGGCGTTGCCGAGTCGAGGCGGCCGGTTGCGGGGGCAACGGGTCTTCCTCGCTCTGGGGAGGGCAGCGGACACCGGGTCTACTTCGCTCCGGGACAACCGGTCTACCTGGCACTTAGTCTTATTGCGGCGGACACTGGGTCGACCCGCCTCCGGGGCCGGCGGGCCACCGGGAGGGCGCCGCGGAGTCGGCTGGTTGCAGGGACAACGGGTCTGCCTCGCTCTGGGGAGGGCGGAAAACACCAAGTTGACTCGTCTCCGAGGCCGGCGGGCCGCCGGGGAAAGCGCCGCCAATTCGAGGCGGGCAGTCGTGGGGGCAAGGGGTCTGCCTCGCTCCGGGGAGGGCGGCAGACACATCGGTCTGTCTCGGTTCGGGGAGGGCGGCGGACACCGAGTCGACTTGGCTCTGTGGCTGGCGGGCCGCCAGGGATGGCGTCGCCGAGTTGATGTGGCCGGTCGTGGGGGCAAGGTGTCTGCCTCGCTCCAGGTAGGGCAGCCGACAGCGGGACGAACCGGCTCCGTGGCCGTCGGGATGCCGAAGAGGACGCCGCCGAGTCGAGGTGGCCGGTCGGGGGCAAGGGGTCTGCCTCGCTCCGGGGAGGGCAGTGGACACCGGGTCTACTCGGCTCTGCAGCCGGAGGGTTGCCAGGGAGGGCGCCGCCGAGTCGAGGCGCCCGGTTGCGAGAGCATCGATTCTGCCTCGCTTGGGGGATGGCGGTGGACACCACGCCTACCGGGCTCTGGGGTCGGTGAGTCGCCGGGGAGGGCGCTGCCGAGGCGACAGGTCGCGGGGCAACGGGTCTGCCTCACTCCGGGGAGGGCGGCAGACACCGGGTCTACCCAACTCCGGGGCCGGCGGACCGCCGGGGAGGGCGCCGCCGAGTTGGCCGGTCGTGGGGACAACAGGTCTACCTCTCTCCGAGGCCTGCGGCGGACACCAGGTCTACTTTGCTCCGGGACAACAAGTCTACCTCGCTCCAGGGCCGGCAGCGGACACCAGGTCTTCCTCGCTCCGAGACAACAGGTCTACCTCGCACTTAGTCTTATTGCTGCGGACAACGGGTCAACACGGCACTGGGGCCGGCGGCATGACAGGGTAGGCGCCGCCGAGGCGGCCGGTCGTGGGGGCAGCGAGTCTGCCTTGCTCTGGGGACAGCGGAGGACACTGGGTCGACCCAGCTCTAGGATCAGCGGGCCGCCGGGGAGGGCGATGCCGAGTAGAGCGGTCGCGGGAAAACAGGTCTACCTCGCTCTGAGGCCGGCGGCGGACACTGTTGCCCGATGCCCCAAACAGAACACAAACTAACAGAGTCAGTTTATGCGGTGCTTTATTCAGGGCCCGGGGAACCTGCGGACTAGCGTCCAAAGTCAGGATCCCACAGCTCCCTTTTTCCATCAGGTTTTTATACCTTTTTACAAAGTGGTCTACGTGCAGAAATACACATTCTTCAAAACAATACAGATACATAAATCTTGCAGGTATCATTCCTAAAAGTTATAAATTCTGCATGCTTGTCTACTTAGAACTATAGGCTACCCCCCTTAATCCCCCTTGTATGTTTGCCCATCACCAGAACCCTTTATTTATTATTATTATACTTTAGCCTTATCTTCAAAGTTTCTAGATGCCCTATATGCTCTACTAAATCCTTTGATTATTGTTTTCACAGTTCTAAATGTTCTATATGCTCTACTAATTCTTTTCACTATTGTTTCACAAGGTAGGTTCTCAGGGCCTGTCCGAAAACCGCAGTTTTCTAACCCTTAGCATGACTACTACTATATCTACATTAGTCCTTTTTCTCATTATTTTGGTATCAACTCCCCCCTTTTGAGCATTCTTCAGATTTTCTGCAAGGATGCTCAATTCTTCAAGTTGTGGTTTCTATGTAGAACGGTGAGTCTTTTTTTCGAGTTGGCAGGATTACTTCTTTCCGGGTCAGTGCTCTCATGACACGTCGAGTATTAGTTCCTTCTCTGGCAATCATTCCTAAAAGACATCTATACATAATCATGCATACTACAATAATTAATACAATCATTATTACATATAGTACAACTGATGATATCCAACCAGAGACTTGGATTCCTAGGGAGCTAAACAGTGCTCCTACCCAGTTATGTTCAGCTTCCTCCTGGACTTCATGCACTTTTGTTTCAATTTGTTCCAATTGACTTATGTCCTTTTCTACTTCTTCTGTGACATTTGGGATATGTATGCAGCAATGATCAACCTTTCCTTGGAGGTATCCACAGACTCCATGTTCTTTTAATAAAAGCAAATCTAATGCCATTCTATTTTGGATTGTCATTCTTGTTGTTGCCTGCAATTGTAAATTTAGATCCTTAAATCTTTTCTTTGTAACTGTAGCTAGCCTCTCAGTTTGTCCTAGTAATTTGTACAGCATCTCCCGGTTTCTATATGTAGAAATTGGTGCAAACAAGGATTCCAATACCCACCCAAATTTAACTCCTGATGAGGGTTCATGCCATTCATCTTTATTTCCCTGTCCTAGTTTTTCTGCTACTTTATTTGTTTCTCTCTTTGCTCGTGACTGCATCTCTTTCTTCGTTAATTTAGACTGTTTCCAAAAAGGACATAATGTGGGAACCCCTAAGGTAATTTGTGTTACAGGCCCGTCTAATGGCAAATGTGTTGTCCATTGTCCATGTCCCATAATCCATACTAAATTTCCTGGACTCCTGATAGTTGTATCCTTACAGCTCAAAGTTTTACCCTTCTGGTCCTGCGGGAAAGCACTTCCTGGAATTGTATGGTTAAGTTTTCTACACTCACAACCCCATTTTATAAGCATTCTGACCGGTGCCAAACTAATTTGATTCTCTGGAGTGTCACAGGTGAGAATTTGGGTGCAGTTCCAATTTTCTTTTGTGGCGCTCAAAGTTTTTGTAGAAGTGCTGGTTTGAGATACTTCTGTGTGAGTGGCATTTCTGCTTCCCGTCCATTGGACACACCAATTAACTTGTCCAATGTAACTATAATGTTCTAATATGCTGGGGCCCCATACCGTTTTCCAACTGTCCCATGAGGATTCCTGCCGGGATGAGTTCTGGCATATCATTTCATAATAGCTTTCATTTTTAGGTATTCTTTTCTTTTGCCAATGTGGTATAAAACATTCCCACTTAGCATCTTCAGGTTTTACTTTTCCTCCTGTCGCTAATTGAATTCCCCAATCCCTAATTTGTCCTAACCTTCCATGGCTAATTAGACAATCTTTATAGGTTAATATTCTTAATGTTTCTCCAACCTTTTCCCATTTTACTTCAATTTCGATTTTATTTCGTAATTTTAATTCACAACTTCCATTCTTACCTCTTTTTATTAGGGGTAAATTTCCTACTGGAATCACTCCCCAAGGGATTGGTTCCCCTGCAGCTTGTGGCAGAGGTAACATGCCGTTATTTTTGATACGTTTTGTATTTGTCCAAAATCTCGAATTAACCCTACTACTAAATTTTGTTGTTCCTGGTTTCTCTGTAGTGCCAGGCTTGTATCTCTCAATCTATTTCACATATTTACTCGTGCACTGACTGGTATTACCTGCACCGAGTACCCCCTTCGGGTTTTATTTTCCTTTAAAATACCTACATTTATGTCTCCATAATCAAAGTTTTCTCTAATCCACACAATGCATGAGAATTGTCCTACCTGATCAGCTTGCATATGAGATATTGTCAATGTGGTGTTACCTCTTTGCTGTTCTATATCCCAAAATGTCACGATTCCTTCTGTAAATACTTCGTCTGTGGTGATTTGTCTCCAGGCTACCTTTACTTCTTTTAATCCAGCTCTCTGGTTGTCAGAAAACAAACAGGTTAAATTTATTCCCGCACCTTCTGGCACCATTACATCTGGCTCCGGAACTGTAATTTTAACAAATGCTCTTCCCACCTGCATTATACAGACTAATGTTAAAAGAACTAAGTCCTTGCCCTGAACACCAGCTTTGTTGCAGACAGAGGCTGTACTTCCCATCTTGACGGGACCTTTTTGATTCGAGTGTAGTGAATCCAGTTGTCGATCCCTTGGACTTTCACTGCCGTGTAGGTAGTCATGATCACTTGGTGAGGACCGCCCCATACTTCTTTCAAGGGTTCTGTATTCCAGTTTTTTACATATACTTGATCTCCTGGCTGGATATCATGGACAGGATTTTCCAAGGGCAGAGGCCGGTTCCACTGCAATGCTCCCCGCAGCGCTGTAAGGACTTTATTTAAAGACAAAATGTAACTCAACAATACTTGATCTCCTACTAAGTGAGGGTCCCCTTTGTAAGTTGCAGCATGATATGGCTTGCCATACAAAATTTCGTATGGACTTACTCCTATCTTTTCTCTGGGTTTAATCCTGATTCTTAGCAAGGCTAGAGGTAGTGCCTGGGGCCACTGTATCTTTGCTTCTTGACAAATTTTCTTAATTTGCCCTTTTAATGTCTGATTCATCCGTTCTACCTGGCCACTAGATTGTGGTCTCCAGGGCGTATGGAGATCCCAGGCTATCCCTAATACTCTGGCTACCTCTTGGACTACTCCAGCTACAAAGTGAGGTCCCCTATCTGAGGACATTCCTAATGGGATCCCAAATCTAGGAATGATTTCTCGTAGTAAGGTTTTAATTACTTCCTTTGCCTGGTTAGTCCTGCACGGGAAAGCTTCCGGCCACCCTGAAAAAGTACACACATACACCAGTAAATAACGGTACCCTTGTGCTTTTGGTAGCTCTGAGAAATCTATTTGCCAATAGTCTCCTGGTTGCGGCCCTACTTGTAACTTTCCTAGTTGTATTTGCCTTCGTGTCACTGGGTTATTTTTAATACAGACAGGACACGTGGCGTTAATCCGTTTTGCCATTGTTAACATCTGGTTGGAAATCACTTCATGTTTTAAAAATTGTACCAATGCGTCTGCTCCCCAATGGCACTTGTTATGTTCGATTTCTAAAATTGTTTTCATTACTTTTGTCGGCAGTAGAACCTGACCTACAGCTGTGACATACCATCCTTTTTCATTCTTCTGGGCCTGGAGAAATTGAGCAAGCTTCTCATCTTCATGTGTATACCATGGTTTCTGCTCAAGAAAAGAAGTTGCAGGGTTAATTCGCACTGGCAATAAAGCTAATTGTGTCCATACCTCTCAGGCAACCTGTTTGGCAACTCTGTTAGCCAACTGGTTTCCTTGGAACGCTTTTCCCTCTTCCTTTTGATGTCCTTTTACATGCATCACTGCCACTGCCTGAGGTTTATGCACTGCTTCCAATAGTGCTAATATTTGTTCTTTGTGCTTAATTTCTGATCCTTGAGAATTCAACAGTCCTCTTTCTTTCCATAGTGCTCCATGTACATGTATTACTCCAAAGGCGTATTTTGAATCAGTCCAAATGTTTACTCTTTTCCCTTGACTCAATTCTAAGGCTCTCACCAGAGCATGTATCTCGGCTTTCTGGGCTGAAGTTCCCGGGGTTAAAGCTTGAGCTTCTATTATTTGTGTCAAAGTCACTACTGCATATTCCGCATACCTGGTTCCGTTTTCCACAAAGCTGGATCCATCTGTAAACAGTTCCCATTCCGGATTCTCCAAAGGCTCGTCTTTCAGGTCCTTCCGGCTGGCATACACCTGTTCAATGATTTCTACGCAGTCATGTGTCAATTCGCCTCCTTCTTCCTGGCTGCTGCTCCTAAGAAATTCTGCTGGGTTGAGATGATTAGTTATTTTTAATTCAATGTCATCTTGTTCTTGGAGAAGTGCCTGGTATTGTAACATGCGGCTTGATGAGAGCCAATGCCCCCCCTTTTGTTCCAAAACCGCAATGACCATGTGGGGAACAAATACTTCCATCCTTTTCCCCAGAGTCAATTTTCTGGCTTCCCGAATTAGAAGCACTGTTGCTGCCACAGCTCTAAGACAACCTGGCCATCCGGCACTTACAGTGTCTAGCTGCTTTGAGAAGTACCCCACCGGGCGCTTCCATGAGCCCAGTTTTTGGGTGAGCACCCCTATTGCCAGTCTCTGTCTCTCATTTACGTATAGTTGAAAAGGTTTTGTAAGATCTGGCAATCCTAGTGCTGGGGCTTCCTTTAAGGCTTGTTTCAGACTCTGGAATGCTTTTCTTGAGTTTGTCCCCACTGAAACACAGGGCTTTTGGCTGCCTCATACAGGGGTTTTGCTTTTAGTCCAAATTCTGGGATCCACAAGCGGCACCACCCTACCATGCCCAAAAAGGATCTTAACTCTTGTGGATTTCGTGGTGTGGGTATGGTGCAAATTGCTTGTATTCGATTAACTCCCAACTTTCGCACCCCTTGTGAAAATTCGCAGCCTAGGTAAATTACTTGGGTTCTTACCAGCTGAGCTTTTTCTTTCGATACTCGGTATCCAGCTTGTCCCAGCATATTAAGTAATCCAATAGTGAGTCTGAGGCAAACATCCTTTTCTGTGGAGGCTATAAAGATGTCATCAACATATTGTAGGAGAACATATAAGAAAGGTGATTCTTTTACCTGAGTCGTCTTCCATTCTTCTAACTCTCGAGCCAATTGATTTCCAAAAATAGTTGGTGAGTTTTTGAATCCTTGTGGTAGACGCGTCCAGGTGAGCTGCTTCTTGCGTCCCGTGTCTGGGTTCTCCCACTCAAAGGCAAAGTATTTCCTACTTTCAAGTGCCAAGGGGATACAGAAAAATGCATCTTTCAAATCAATCACTGTGAACCACTTAAACCTTTCCGACACAGCTGTCAACAATGTATACGGATTAGCTACTACTGGGTGTATATCTTTAGTGATGTTATTAATTGCTCTTAAATCTTGAACTAATCTATAGTTACCATTTGGCTTTCTGACTGGGAATATCGGAGTATTGAATTCTGACTCACATTCCTGTAAAATTCCCAAGCTAAGAAATTGTTCAATCATGGGTGCTATTCCTATTCGTGCTTCCAATTTCAAAGGATATTGTCTTACCCTTACTGGGGAGGCTCCTTCCTTTAGTTCTATTACAACCGGTTGTGCTGCCTTTGATTTTCCAGGTACTCCTGTTTCCCATACCCATGGTACTACAGCTTGTTCTATTTCTTGTGGTATTTCTGCTGCTTCAACTTCTTTTACTACAAACAACTTAGCAATATTCTCCTCAGGAAATTCCAATCTTACTCTACCTTTTTCAAATATTATCTTTGCCTCTAACATTGACAATAGATCCCTCCCGAATAGCGATTCTGGGCTATTTGGCATATATAAAAATTGATGATCAAATTCTTTCCCCCCAAATTTTATATCTAATGGCCGCAAAAATGTTCGTTCCTCAACTTGTCCCGTAACCCCCACTACTTGGATAGTAGAATCACTCAAAGGTCCTAGCTTAGTGTTAACAGCTGAATATGATGCCCCCGTATCTACTCTAAATTCTAATGGTTCCCCATCTACTTCCATTATTACCTTTAAATCCTGGTCTAGTCAGCTCTGATTTTGGTAATTCCCCATCATAAGGGCTTGGGCGACACCTTGGGGATTTCCCGGGAAAGCACCTGTATTATTCATCAATCCCTGATTTCCATTCCCGCTGGCTATAATTCCTCCCCCAAAACCCATTCCTTGGTTGAGAGGACACTCATTTTTCCAATGTCCTCTATTTTTACATAGAGCACATTGATCTATTCCTAGTTGTATTCTCCCTCTTCCCATATTAAATTGACCCATAAGTCCTCCCGCACCCATTGGCATTCCCCCCTTTGCTATTCCCCTTCCCCCTCCTCGTCCACGTCCACGACTCCCCCCTCTCATATTATTTCCAGCCGCTTGCTGTAACACTGCCAACATAGTAGCCTGCTGTTTCCTGGCCGTTTCTTTTTCCCTATTATTATATACCTTCCACGCAACTTCCAACAGTTATCTAAATTCCGAGTATCCTCTCCCTCCAGTTTTTGTAATTTCTTTCTAATATCTTCCTGAGACTGCCCCATAAAAATTAATGCTAGCTGTAATTTTCCCGATTCCCCTTCAACTTCTAAATTAGTGTATCTACGAGCTGTCTCCTTAAGCCGCTCTAAAAAGGTTGACGGAGACTCATTCTTTTCCTGCCTGACCGAATACAACTTAGACCAATTCAAAGTTTTTGGTATTCCATTCCGTATTCCTTCTGTTAACAAATCTTGATAAGCTTTAAGTCTCCGAGACCCGCCCGTCGAGTTGGGATCCCACTCCGGATCTTCTCTAGGTACCAAATCATTTACTGTACCATCCACAAGCCGCAACCTAATCATTTCTCGTGCTTTCTCTGTCATAGCTTTAAACACCATTTCCTTTTCAGTAGAATCCATTATTGTGTCTAACAAAACTTGTAAATCATTCCAATTTGGGTTCTGAGTCTTAATTACCATTTTTACCACCCGCGCAGTTCGTTCAGGATCCTCCCGATACGCCCCCGCTGATTGTTTCCAAATTAGTAAATCATTCGGAGAGAAGGGAACTTTCACTATGACCCGTTCCCCCTGCGGCCCGACAGCTTCACGGAGCGGAACCATTAAATGAGCACCTTCTTCCTTTTTCTTCCTTTTCACCTCCCACCGCCCTCTCCGAGTTCTTTCACATAAGGGGGTCCGTGGTATATCAGTGGTTTCTATTTTTGCTTCCCGATCCTCCCTTTCTACCTCTGGCATACTTCCTCCACGTTCCTCCACCGGAGGGGCACTAGGGGCTATCAGCAAAGAAACATCCTCCTCAGGTTCCGAAAACCTAACCGAGCATTCCTTCTCTTTCTGCCAACCCTTACATCCATCACAATTCTGCTTTAATGTTTTCAAAACCATGATCCCACACTCCTTTTGCCACTCCGGTTTATCTTTCAAATAATAAAAGAGGTCTAGATACGGTATTTCATCCCATTTTTCATTACTTTCCAGAAAATGCATCAGAGGTGTAATAATGTCAGGATTCAGTGTACCGTTCCTAGGCCATTGCATACCATCGGGTTCATATAAAGGCCATACATGATTACAGAAATCAATCAATTTCCTTTTACTTAGTTCTTGACCAAAATTTCCCACATTCCAATGTTGTAATAAACAGCCCAAAGGCGAATCGTCCGGGATTTCTATCCCAGAACTTGCCATAGTTCTAAACGTTTTTAAAGCAATCTTTTCACCTCTTTTTTTTTTTTTTTTTTTCCTCTTTTTTTCTTTTTTTTTTTTTTTTTTTTTACAATGTACACCACACAACACTCACACCCTTTCCACAAACCTTGCCACACTGCACACCACACACAACACTCACACCCTTTCCACAAACCTTGCCACACTGCACACCACACACAACACTCACACCCTTTTCCACCAATCCACCAATCTTGCCTTTCTCGTCGCCGCGGGTGGCAAGTGCTGAACCTGCGCAGTCACTGCCGCGTCTGACGGTCAGCGCCTAGGCTTTTCCACAACCTTAAAGACGTCTGTGACCCCCGTGCGGAATCGCCGTTCCGATTTAATCGGCAGGCCCCCCTTCCCCTCAATAAAAGAATAAAGCACCTTCGGGCTTACCTCCAGGTCGTCCGTCAGGCGCAGAGTCGGGCACGGGTTGATGTTCTCCTCAGAAATCACCTGGTGCCGGCACGGAGTGGATCAGCCCACGAACCACCCCAGCCACCTCCGGAGTCCCATCTGGGTCGCCAGGAAAACTGTTGCCCGATGCCCCAAACAGAACACAAACTAACAGAGTCAGTTTATGCGGTGCTTTATTCAGGGCCCGGGGAACCTGCGGACTAGCGTCCAAAGTCAGGATCCCACAGCTCCCTTTTTCCATCAGGTTTTTATACCTTTTTACAAAGTGGTCTACGTGCAGAAATACACATTCTTCAAAACAATACAGATACATAAATCTTGCAGGTATCATTCCTAAAAGTTATAAATTCTGCATGCTTGTCTACTTAGAACTATAGGCTACCCCCCTTAATCCCCCTTGTATGTTTGCCCATCACCAGAACCCTTTATTTATTATTATTATACTTTAGCCTTATCTTCAAAGTTTCTAGATGTCCTATATGCTCCACTAAATCCTTTGATTATTGTTTTCACAGTTCTAAATGTTCTATATGCTCTACTAATTCTTTTCACTATTGTTTCACAAGGTAGGTTCTCAGGGCCTGTCCGAAAACTGCAGTTTTCTAAGCCTTAGCATGACTACTGCTATATCTACATTAGTCCTTTTTCTCATTATTTCGGTATCAACACCAGGTTTACCCGGTTCCGGGACAACAGGTCTACCTCTCTCCAAGGCCTGCGGCGGACACCAGGTCTACCCGGCTCCGGGACAACAAGTCTACCTCACTCCAGGGCCGGCAGTGGACACCAGGTCTTCCTCGCTCCGAGACAACAGGTCTACCTCGCACTTAGTCTTATTGCTGCGGACAACGGGTCAACACGGCACTGGGGCCGGCGGCATGACAGGGTAGGCGCCGCTGAGTAGGCCAGTCACAAGGACAACGAGTCTGCCTCGCTCCGGGGAGGGCGGAGGACACCGGGTCGACCCGGCTCCGGAAACGGCGGTTTGCAAGATTGGGCACCGCGGAGTCAGCAGGTCGCGGGGACCACGGGTCTGACTCGCTCTGGGGAGGGTGGCGGACATTGGGTCTACCAGTCTCCAAGGCCGGCGGGCCACCGGGGAGGGCATTGCCGAGTCGAGGCGGACAGTCGCGGGGGCAACGTGTCTGTCTCCCTCCGGGGAGGGCGGAAAACACCAAATTGACTCGTCTCCGAGGCCGGCGGGCCGCCGGGGAAAGCGCCGCCAATTCGAGGCGGGCGGTCGCGGGGGCAAGGGGTCTGCCTCGCTCCGGGGAGGGCGGCAGACACCGGATCTACCTGGCTCCGGGGTCGGCAAGCTGATGGGAAGGGCGCCACCTAGGCGGCCGGTCGCGGGGGCAACGGATCTGCCTCGCTCCGGTGAGGGCGGCGGACACGGGGTCCTACCCGGCTCCGGGGCCGGCGTGCCGCCTGGAAGAGTGCTGCCGAGGGGAGGCGGCCGTTCGCGGGGACATCGGTCTGTCTCGGTTCGGGGAGGGCGGCGGACACCGAGTCGACTTGGCTCTGTGGCTGGCGGGCCGCCAGGGATGGCGTCGCCGAGTTGATGTGGCCGGTCGTGGGGGCAAGGTGTCTGCCTCGCTCCGGGTAGGGCAGCCGACAGCGGGACGAAGCGGCTCCGTGGCCGTCGGGACGCCAAAGAGGACGCCGCCAAGTCGAGGTGGTCGGTCGGGGGCAAGGGGTCTGCCTCGCTCCGGGGAGGGCAGTGGACACCGGGTCTACTCGGCTCTGGAGCCGGAGGGTTGCCAGGGAGGGCGCCGCCGAGTCAAGGCGCCCGGTTGCGAGAGCAACGATTCTGCCTCGCTTGGGGGATGGCGGTGGACACCACGCCTACCGGGCTCTGGGGTCGGTGAGTCGCCGGGGAGGGCGCTGCAGAGGCGACAGGTCGCGGGGCAACGGGTCTGCCTCGCTCCGGGGAGGGCGGCAGACACCGGGTCTACCCAACTCCCGGGGCCGGCGGACCGCCGGGGAGGGCGCCGCCGAGTCGGCCGGTCGTGGGGGCAACAGGTCTACCTCTCCCCAAGGCCTGCGGCGGACACCAGGTCTACCCGGCTCCGGGACAACAAGTCTACCTCGCTCCAGGGCCGGCAGCGGACACCAGGTCTTCCTCGCTCCGAGACAACAGGTCTACCTCGCACTTAGTCTTATTGCTGCGGACAACGGGTCAACACGGCACTGGGGCCGGCAGCATGACAGGGTAGGAGCCGCCGAGTCGGCCAGTCACAAGGACAACCGGTCTGCCTCGCTCCGGGGAGGGCGGAGGACACCGGGTCGACCCGGCTACGGAAACGGCGGTTTGCCGGATTGGGCGCCGCCGAGTCAGCAGGTCGCGGGGACCACGGGTCTGACTTGCTCTGGGGAGGGCGGCGGACATTGGGTCTACCCGTCTCCAAGGCCGGCGGGCCACCGGGGAGGGCGTTGCCGAGTCGAGGCGGACAGTCGCGGGGGCAACGTGTCTGTCTCCCTCCGGGGAGGGCAGCGGACACCGGGTCTACCTGGCTCCAGGGTCGGCGGGCCGCCGGGGAAGGCGCCGCCGAGGCGGCAAGTTGCGGGGGCAACGGGTCTGCCTCCCTCCGTTGAGGGCGGCAGAAACTGAGCTGACCCGACTTGGGGGCCGGCGGGCGGCCACGGGGGGCGCTGCCGAGTCGATGTGGCGCCGCCGAGTCGGCCGGTCGCGGGGGCAGCAGGTCTATTTTGCTTTGACGCCGGCGGCATACCCCAGCTGTACCCGGCTCCGGGACAACAGGTCTACCTCGCTCCGGGGCCAGCGGTGGACACCAGGTTTACCTCGCTCGGGGACAACATGTCTACCTCGCAATTAGTCTTATTGCGTCGGACACCGGGTCGACTCGGCTCTGGGGCGGGCGGACCGCCAAGGAGCGCGCCTCAGATTCGGCCAGTCGCGGGGACAAAGGGTCTGCCTCGGTCCTGGGTGGGCGGAAGACACCGGTTCGACCCGGCTCCGGGGCCGGCGGGTCGCCGGCAAGGGCGCTGCCGAGTCGAGTCAGCCGGTCACAGGGGCAACGGATCTGCCTCACTCCGGGGAGGGCGGCGGACACAAGGTCGACCCGCCTCCGGGGCAGCGGACCGACAAGGTGGGCGCCGCCGAGGCTATGCGTCGGTCGCGAAGACGACGGGTCTGGCTCGCTCCGGGGAAGGCGGCGAACACCGGGTCTACCTTGCTCCAGGAGAACAGGCCTACCTCACACTGAGTCTTATTGCGGCCGACACCGAGTCTACCCGGCTCTGGGGTCAGCGTGCGGCCAAGGAGGCCGCCGCTGAGGCTGCCGATGGAGGCGACAACGGGTCTGCCTCGCTCCGGGTAGTGCGGCCGACACGTTGACTACCCGGCTCCGGGGTCAGTGTGCCGCCAAAGAGGCCACCGCTGAGGCGGTCGGTCGAGGCGACAACTGGTCTACCTCGCTTCGGTGAGGGCAGCGGACACAGGTTCTACCCGGCTCCGGGGCCGGCATGCCGCCTGGGAGAGCGCCGGCGAGGCGGCCGGTCGCAAGAACAACGGGTCTGCCTTGCTCCGGGGAAGGCGGCGGACACCGGGTCGACACGGCTCTGGGGAAAAGGGCAGCCGAGGAGGGCACTGCCGAGTCGATGAGGCTGGTCGGCGGTGCAAAGGGTCTGCCTTGCTCCGGGGAGGGCGGAAAACACTGGGTCGACAGAGCTATGGGGCAGGCGGGATGCCGGGGAGGGCGCCGCCGAGTCGAGGCGGCCAGTCGCGGGGGCAACGGGTGTGCCTCGCTCCGGGGAGGGCGGCGGACACCGGGTCTACCTCATTCCGGGACAACAGGTCTACCTCGCATTTAGTCTTATTGCGGCGGACACCGGGTCTACTCAGCTCCAAGTTCAGCAAGCCATTGAAGAGGGCGCCCCTTAGGCGGCCTGTCGCCGGGGGCAACGGGTCTGTCTCGCTCCGGGGATGGCAGTGGACACCGGGTCTACCTCGCTCCGGGACAACTGGTCTACCTCGCACTTAGTCTTATTGCGGCGGATACTAGGTCGACCCGGCTCCGGGGCCGGCGGGCCGCCATGGAGGGCGCCGTCGAGTCGGCCGGTCTCGGGGACAAATGGTCTACCTCACTCCGGGGAAGGCGGCGGGTATTGGGTCTAACAGCTTCCAAGGCTGGCAGGACGCCAAGAAGGGCTCCGCCGGGTCGAGGAGGCCGGTCGCTGGGGCAACGGGTCTGCCTCCCTCTGGGGAGGGCGGCGGACACCGGGTCTACCCGGCTTCGGGGTTGGCGCGCCGCCGGAGAAGGGCGCCGCCGAGGTGGCAAGTTGCGAAGGCAACAAGCCTGCCTCGCTACGGTGGGGGCGGCGGACACCGGGTTGACCCGACCTGGGGCAGGCGGCCTGCCGGGGAGGGCGCCTCCGCGTCGGCTGGACGCGAGGACAACGGGTCTGCCTTGGTCCTGGGTGGGCGGAAGACACCGGTTCGACCCGGTTACGGGGCCGGTGGGCCGCCGGGGAGGGCGCTGCCGAGTCGAGGTGGCCGGTGGTGGGGCAATGGGTCTGCCTCGCTCCGGGGAGTGCGGCGGACACCGGGTTTGCCCAGCTCCGGGGTCAACGGGCTGCCGTGGAGGGAGCCGCTGAGGCGGCCTGTTGCAGGGGCAACGGGTCTGCCTCACTACGGGGAGGGCAGCAGACACTGGGTCGACCCGGCTCCGGAGTTGGCGGCCCGTCAATGTGGGCGCTGCCTAGGCGGACGGTCGCGGGGACAACGGCTCTGCCTCGCTCCGGGGAGGGCGGCCGACACCGGGTCAAACCAGCTTCGGGGCCGGCGGTCTGCCGGGGAGGGCGCCGCCCAGTCGAAGCGGCCGGTCGTGGGGGCAACGGGTCAACCTTGCTCCCGGGCCGGCGGCAGACACCAGGTTTTCCTTGCTCCGGGACAACAGGTTTACCTCGCGCTTAGTCTTATTACGGTGGACACCGGGTCTACCCGGCTCCGGTGTCGGCAAGCCACCGGGCAGGGCGCCGCCCAGTCGGCCGGTCGCAGGGGAAGGGGTCTGCCTCGCTTCGGGGAGCGCGACAGACACCGGGTCGACCCGGCTCTGGGGCTGGCGGGCCGTCGGGCAGGGCGTCGCCGAGTTGAGGCGGACGGTCGCAAGGGAAAAGGGTCTGCCTCGCTTCGGGGAGTGCAACACACACCAGGTCTACCCGTCTCCGGGGTCTGCCTCGCTGCGGGGAGGGCGGCGAAAACCGGGTCTACCTCGCTCCGGGACAACAGGTCTACCTCACACTTTGTCTTACTGCGGTGGACACCGGGTCTACCCGGCTCCAAGGCCAGCGGGCCGTCGGGGAGGGCGCTGCCGAGTCAGCCGGTCAAGGGGACAACGGGTCTGCCTCGGTCTTGGGTGTGCGGAAGACACCGGTTCGACCCGGCTCCGGGGCCGGCGGGCCGCCGGGGAGGGCGCTGCCAAGTCGAGGTGGCCGGTCGCGAGGGCAACGGATTTGCCTCGCTCCGGGGAGAGCGGCAGACACCGGGTCTACCCGACTCCGGGGCCGGCAAGCTGATGGGAAGGGCGCCACCTAGGCGGCCGGTCGAGGGGGCAACGGATCTGTTTCGCTCCGGTGAGGGCGGCGGACACCGAGTGGACTTGGCTCTGTGGCCGGCGGGCCGCCAGGGATGGCGTCGCCGAGTCGATGTGGCCGGTCGTGGGGGCAAGGTGTCTGCCTCGCTCCGGGTAGGGCAGCCGACAGCGGGACGAACCGGCTCCGTGGCCGTCGGGACACCGAAGAGGACGCCGCCGAGTCGAGGTGGCAGGTCGGGGGCAAGGGGTCTGCCTCGCTCCGGGGAGGGCAGCGGACACCGGGTCTACTCGGCTCTGGGGCCGGAGGGTTGCCAGGGAGGGCGCCGCCGAGTCGAGGCGCCCGGTTGCAGGAGCAACGATTCTGCCTCGCTCGGGGGATGGCGGCGGACACCAGGCCTACTGGGCTCTGGGGTCGGTGAGTCGCCGGGGAGGGCGCTGTCGAGGCGACTGGTCGCGGGGCAACGGGTCTGCCTCGCTCCGGGGAGGGCGGCAGACACCGGGTCTACCCAACTCCGGGGCCGGCGGACTGCCGGGGAGGGCGCCACCGAGTCGAGGTGGCCGGTCGGGGGCAAGGGGTCTGCCTCGCTCCGGGGAGGGCAGCGGACACCGAGTCTACTCGGCTCTGGGGCCGGAGGGTTTCCAGGGAGGGCGCCGCCGAGTCGAGGCGCTCGGTTGCGGGAGCAACGATTCTGCCTTGCTCGGGGGATGGCGGCGGACACCACGCCTACCGGGCTCTGGGGTCGGTGAGTCGCCGGGGAGGGCGCTGCCGAGGTGACAGGTCGCGGGGCAACGGGTCTGCCTCGCTCCGGGGAGGGCGGCAGACACCGGGTCTACCCAACTCCGGGGCTGGCGAACCGCTGGGGAGGGCGCCGCCGAGTCGGCCGGTCGCGGGGGCAACAGGTCTATTTTGCGCCGACGCCGGCGGCAGACCCCAGCTGTACCCGGCTCCGGGACAACAGGTCTACCTCGCTCCGGGGTCGGCGGTGGACACCAGGTTTACCTCGCTCGGGGACAACATGTCTACCTCGCAATTAGTCTTATTGCGTCGGACACCGGGTCGACCCGGCTCTGTGGCAGGCGGCCCGGCCAAGGAGAGCGCCTACGATTCGGCCATCATGGGGACAACGGGTCTGTCTCGGTCCTGGGTGGGCGGAAGACACCGGTTCGACCCGGCTCCGGGGCCGGCGGGTCGCCGGGGAGGGCGCTGCCGAGTCGAGGTGGCCAGTCGCGGGGCAACGGGTCTGCCTCGCTCCAGGGAGGGCGGCGGACACCGGGTTTACCCGGCTCCGGGGTTGGCGGGCTGCCGGAGAGGGAGCCGCCGAGGCGGCCGGTCGCAGGGGCAACGGGTCGGCCTCGCTCCGGGGAGGGCGGCGGACACCGGGTCGTCCCGATTCTGAGGCCAGCGTGCCGCCGGGCAGAGCGCCGCCGAGGCGAGTCGGCCGGTTGCGGAGACAACGGGTCTGGCTCGCTCCGGGGAGGGCGGCGGACACCGGGTCGACCCGCCTCAGTGGCAGCGGACCGACAAGTTGGGCACCGCCGAGGCTATGCGTCGGTCGCGAAGACAATGGGTCTGGCTCGCTCCGGGGAGGGCGGCGAACACCGTGTCTACCTCACTCCAGGAAAACAGGTCTACCTCGCACTTAGTCTTATTGTGGCGTACACCGGGTCGACATGGCTCCGGGGCCTGTGCGCCGCCAAGTAGGGCGCCGCCGATTCGAGGCGGACGGTCGCGGGGGCAAAGGGTCTGCCTCGCTCCGGGTAGGGCGGCCAACACCGGGTCGAGCCGGCTCCGGGGTCGGTATGATGCCAGGGAGGCCGCCACTGAGGCGGACGGTCGAGGCAACAAAGGGTCTGCCTCGCTTCGGGGAGGGTGGCGAACACGGGGCGACCCGGCTCTGGGGCCGACTAGCCACCGGGGTGGGCGCCGCCGAGGCGAGGCGGCCGGTCGCAAGAACAACGGGTCTGCCTCACTCCAGGGAAGGCGGCGGACACCGGGTTGACACGGCTCTGGGGACAAGGGCAGCCGAGGAGTGCGCTGCTGAGTCGATGCGGCCGGTCGGCGGTGCAAAGGGTCTGCCTTGCTCCGGGGAGGGCGGAAAACACTGGGTCGACAGAGCTATGGGGCAGGCGGGACGCCGGGGAGGGCGCCGCCGAGTCGAGGCGGCCAGTCGCGGGGGCAACGGGTGTGCCTCGCTCCGGGGAGGGCGGCGGACACCAGGTTTTCCTTGCTCCGGGACAACAGGTCTACCTCGCGCTTAGTCTTATTACGGTGGACACCGGGTCTATCTGGCTCCGGTGTCGGCAAGCCACCGGGCAGGGCGCCGCCCAGTTGGCCGGTCGCAGGGGCAAGGGGTCTGCCTCGCTTCGGGGAGCGCGACGGACACCGGGTCGACCCGGCTCTGGGGCTGGTGGGCCACGGGGCAGGGCGTCGCCGAGTTGAGGCGGACGGTCGCAAGGGAAACGGGTCTGTCTCGCTTCGGGGAGTGCAACACACACCAGGTCTACCCGTCTCCGGGGTCTGCCTCGCTCCGGGGAGGGCGGCGGAAACCGGGTCTACCTCGCTCCGGGACAACAGGTCTACCTCACACTTTATCTTACTGCGGTGGACACCGGGTCTACCCGGCTCCAAGGCCGGCGGGCCGTCGGGGAGGGCGCTGCCGAGTCGGCCGGTCAAGGGGACAACGGGTCTGCCTCGCTCCGGGGAGGGCGGAAGACACTGGGTCTACCCAGCTCCGGGGCCGTCGTGCGGCCAAGAAGGCCGTCGCCGAGTCGGCCGGTCATGGGGAAAACGGGTCTGCCTCACTCCGGTAAGGTTGGCGGACACTGGGTCTACCCGGCTCTGGAGCCGGCAAGCCGCTGGGGAGGGCTCCGCCGAGTCGAGGCGGCCGGTCGCGGGGGCAAATGGTCTGCCTCGCTCTGGGGATGGCGGCGGACACCGGGTCTACCTCGCTCCGGGACAACTGGTCTACCTCGCACTTAGTCTTATTGCGGCGGACACTGGGTCGACCCGGCTCCGGGGCCGGCGGGCCGCCATGGAGGGCGCCGCCGAGTCAAAGCGGCCGGTCGCGGGGACAAATTGTCTGCCTCGCTCCGGGGAGGGCGGCGGACATTGGGTCTAACAGCCTCAGGGGCTGGCGGGCCGCCAAGGAGGTCTCCGCCAAGTCGAGGGGGCCGGTCGCAGGGGGAAACGGGTCTGCCTCGCTTTGGGGAGTGCGGCGGACACCAGGTCTACCCGTCTCCGAGGCTGGTGAGCTGCCAGAGTGGGCGCAACCTAGGCGGCCGGACGCGGGGACAACGGGTCTGCCTCGCTCCAGGTAGGGCGGCCGACACCGGGTCGACCCGGCTCTGGGGTCAGCGTGCCGCCAAGGAGGCCGCCGCTGAGGCGGCCGGTCGAGGTGACAACGGGTCTGCCTCGCTCCGGTGAGGGCGGCGGACACAGGTTCTACCCGGCTTTGGGGCCGGCGTGCCGACTGGGAGAGCGCAGCTGAGTCGCGGCGGCTGGTCGCGGGGGCAATGGTTCTACCGCGCTCCGGGGCCGGCGGCGGACCCCAGCCCTACCCGGCTCCGGGACAACAGGTCTACCTCGCTCCGGGGCTGGCGGCAGACACCAGGTTTACCTCGCTCCTGGACAACATGTCTACCTCGCACTGAGTCTTATTGCGGCCGACACCGGGTCTACCCGGCTATGGGGTCGGCAAGCCACCAGGGAGGGCGCCCCCTAGGCGGTCGGTCGTGGAGGCAACAAGTCTGCCTCCCTCCGGGGAGGGCGGCGGAAACCGGGTCGACCCGGCTCCAAGGCTGGCGGGCCGCCGGGGAGGGCGTCGCCAAGTCGGCCGGTCGCGGGGGCAACAGGTCTGCCTGGCTTTGGAGAGGGCGGCGGACACAGGTTCTACCCGGCTCCGGGGCCGGGGTGCCGCCTGGGAGAGCGCCGCCGATTCGAGGCGTCCGGTCGCAGGGGCAAGGGGTCTGCCTCGCTCCGGGTAGGGCAGCCGACAGCGGGTCTACCTCCCTCCGGGACAACAGGTCTACCTCGCACTTAGTCTTATTGCGGCAGACACTGTGTCGACTCGGCTCTGGGGCCGGTGAGCTGCCGGACAGGGCGACGCCGAGTCGGCCGGTCGTGGGGGCAACGGGTCTGCCTCCCTTCCGGGGAGGGCGGCGGACACCGGGTCTACCCGGCTCCAGAGCAGGTGGGCCGCCAGGGAGGGCGCCGCCGAGTTGGCCGGTATCGGGGGCAACAGGTCTGACTCGCTTCGGGGAGGGCGGTGAACACAGGGTCTACCCGGCTCCAAGGCCAACAGGCCGCCAAGGAGGGCTCCGAAGAGTTGAGGTGGCCGGTCGCGGGGTCAACGGGTCTGCCTCGCTCCGGGGAGGGCGGCAGAAACCGGGTCTACCCGACTCCAAGGACGGCGGGTTGCCGGGGAGGGAGCCATCGAGTCGAGGCGGTCGGTCGCGGGGGTAACGGATCTGCCTCAGGCCTGGGTGGGCGGAAGACAACAAGTCGACCCGGCTCCGGGGCCGGCAAGCCGCTGGGGAGGGTGCCCCCTAGGCGGAGGGTCACAAGGGCAACAAATCTGCCTCGCTCTGGGGCCGGCATGCAGCCTGGGAGAATGTCGCCGAGGTGAGTCAGCCGGTCGTGGGGACAATGGGTCTGCCTCGCTCCGGGGAGGGCGCCGGACACCAGGTCAACACGTCTCCAGGGCCGGCGGGCCGCAGGGGAGGGCGCCGCCGAGTCGATGTGGCTGGTCGTCGGAGCAAGGGGTCTGCCTTGCTTCGGGGATTGTGGCAGACACCAGGTCGACTCGGCTCCGGGGCCAGCTAGCCGCCGGGTTAGGCACCGCGGAGTCGGCCAGTCGCGGGGGCAACAGGTCTGCCTGGCTTTGGAGAGGGCGGCGGACACAGGTTCTACTCGGCTCCGGGGCTGGGGTGCCGCCTGGGATAGCGCCGCCGGTTCGAGGCGTCCGGTTGCGGGGGCCAATGGGTCTGCCTCGCTCCGGGTAGGGCAGCCGACAGCGGGACGACCCGGCTCCGGGGTCGGCGTGCCAACAGGAAAGCCTCCACTGAGGCGGTCGGTCGAGGTGACAAGGGGTCTGCCTCGCTCCGGGGAGGGTCGCGGACACCAGGTCGACCCAGCTCCGTGGCCGTTGGGACGCCGAAGAGGACGCCGCCGAGCCGCGGCAGCCAGTCGCGGGGGCAACGTGTCTACCTCGCTCCGGGGCCGGCAGCAGGACACCATGTTTACCTTGCGCCGGGACAACAGGTCTACCTTGCACTTAGTCTTACTGAGGCGGACACCGGGTCTTCCCGGCTCTGGGGTCGGCAAGCCACCAGAGAGGGCGATCCCTAGACAGCCAGTAGTGAGGGCAACGGGTCTGCCTCGCTTTGGGGAGGGCAATGAACGCCGGGTCTACCTCCCTCCAGGACAACAGGTCTACATCGCACTTTGTCTTATTGCGGCGGACACTGGGTCGACTCAGCTCTGGGGCCAGTGAGCTGCCGGAGAGGGCGCCGCCGAGTCGGCCTGTCGCGGGTACAACGAGTCTTCCTCGCTCCGATGTGGGCGGCAAACATCGGGTCTACCCGGTGCCGGGGCCGGCAGGCCACCGGGGAGGGCGCCGCCGTGTCGAGGCGGCCGGTCGCGGGGGCAACGGGTCTGCCTCCCTCCGGGGATGGCGGCGGACACCTGGTCTACCCGTCTTCGGGGCCGGCGCGCCGCCAGAGAGAGCGCCGCCTTGGCCAGGCGATCGGTCGCGGGGACAACGGGTCTGCCTCGCTCCGGGGAGGGCGGCGGACACCAGGTCGACCCGGCTCCGGTGAGGGCGAGCCGTCAGGGAGGGCGCCGCTGACTTGATGCGGCTGGTCGCCGGTGCAACGTGTCTGCCTTGCTCCGGGGAGGGCGCCGCCGAGTCAGCCGGTCGCGGGGGCAACGGGTCTGCCTTGCTCCAGGGAGGGCGGCAGACACAGGTCGACCCGGCTCCGGGGCCGGCGAGCCGCCTAGGCGGCCTGTCGCGGGGCAACAGGTCTACCTTGCTCCGAGGCCAGCAGCGGACACCAGCTCTATCCACCTCTGGGACAACAGGTCTACCTCACATTTAGTCTTATTGCGGCGAACACAAGGTCGACCCGGCTCAAAGGCTGGCAAGCCGCCATGGAGGGCGGCACCTACGAGGCCGGTCGCGGGACCAAAAGGTCTGCCTCGCTCCGGGGAGGGCAGCGGACACCGGGTCTACCTCGCTCCATGACAACAGGTCTAGCTCGCACTTAGTCTTATTGCGGCGAACATCGGGTCGACCAGCCTCTGGGGCCGGCGGCTCACCAGGTTGGGACCCGTCGAATCGGCCAGTCACGGGAGCAACGGGTCTGCCTTGGTCCGGGGAGGACGGCAAACACCGGGTCGACACGGCTCAGGAGCCCGCTAGCCACCGGTGTTGGCGCTGCCGATTCAAGGCGGCCGGTCGCGAAGGCAACAGGTCTTCCTCGCTCCGGGGAGGGAGGCGGACACCTGGTCTAGCCGGCTCCGGGGTCGGCGGACCGCCGAGGAGAGCGCCGCCGAGGCGAGGAGACCAGTCGCAGAAACAAAGGGTCTGCCGCGCTCCGGAAAGGGCGGTGGACATCAGGTCAATTCGGATCAGGGGCTGGCGGGCTGCCGGGGAGGGCGCCGCCCAGTCAATGCGGCTGTTCGCCGGTGCAACGGGTCTGCCTCGCTCCAGGGAAGGTGCCGCCGAGTCGGCCAGTCGCTGGGGCAAAAGGTCTGCCTCGCGCCGGGGAGGGCGGCAGACACCAGGTCTAACCGGCTTCGGGGCCGGTGGCTCGCCAGAGTGGGCGCCGCCGAGGCGGCCGGTCACAAGGACAACGGGTCTGCCTCGCTCCAGGGAGGGCAGCGGTCACCGGGTCTAGCCGGCTCCGGGGTCGGCGGGCCGCCGAGGAGGGCGCCGTTGAGGTGAGACGGCCGGTCGTGCGGGCAACAGGTCTGCCTCCCTCCGGGGATGGCGGCGGACAATGGGTCTACCCGGCTCCAAGGCCGGCAGGCCGCCGGGGAGGGCGCAGCCAAGTCGGCCGGTCGCAGGGACAACGGGTCTTCTGCGCTCCGGGGAGGGCAGCGGTCACCGGGTCTAGCCGGCTCCGGGGTCGGCGGGCCGCCGAGGAGGGCGCCGTTGAGGTGAGGCGGCCGGTCGCGTGGGCAACGGGTCTGCCTCCCTCCGGGGAGGGCGGCGGACAATGGGTCTACCCGGCTTTGGGGCCGGCGGGCCGCCGAAAAGGGCGCCACCGAGTCTAGGCGGCTGGTCGCGGTGGCAACAGTCTGCCTCTCTCTGGGGATGGCGGCGGACACCGGGTCTACCCGTCTTCGTGGCTGGCGCGCCGCCGGGGAGAGCGCTGCCGAGGTGAGGCGACCGGTCGCGGGGACAAAGGGTCTGCCTCGCTCCGGGGAGGGTGGCTGACACTAGGTCGACACGGCTCTGGGGCCAGCGGGCCGCCAGGGAGGGCGCCGCCCAATCGATGCGGCTGGTCGCCAGTGCAACGGGTCTGCCTTGCTCCAGGGAAGGCGCCGTTGAGTCGGCCTGTCGCGGGGGCAACGGGTCTACTTCCCTCCTAGGATGGCGGCGGACACCTGGTCTACCCGACTCCGGGGCCGCCGGGCCGCCGGGGAGGGCGCAGCCAAGTCGATGCGGCTGGTCGCCAGTGCAATGGGTCTGCCTTTTTCCGGGGAGGGCGGCGGACACAGGGTCGACCCGGCTCCATGGCCGACGGGCCGCGTAGGAGTGCACCGCCGATTCGAGGCGGCCGCTCACGGGGGCAATGGGTCTGCCTCGTTCCGGGGAGGGCGGCGGACACCGGGTCGAACCGGCTCCAAGTCGGCGGGCTGCTAGGGTGGGCGCTGCCGATTCGCCCGGTAGAGGGGGCAACGGGTCTGCCTCGCTCCGGGGAGGGAAGCGGACACCAGATCGACCCGGCTCCAGGGTTGGCGGTCCGCCGGAGAGGGCGCCGCCAAGTTGATGCGGCTGGTCGCCGGTGCAACTGGTCTGCCTTGCTCTGGGGCGGGCGCCGCCGAGTCGGCCAGTCACAGGGGCCACGGGTCTGCCTTGCTTTGAGGAGGGCGGTGGACACCGGGTCAACCCGGCTGCGGGGCCGGCTAGCCACCGGGGAGGGCGCCGCCATGTCGGCCTGTCGCAGGGGCAACAGGTCTACCCCGCTCCGAGACGGCGGCGAACACCAGCTCTACCCGGCCTTGGGACAACAGGTCTACCTCGCTCCGGAGTCGGCGGCGGACACCAGGTCTACCTTGCTCCGGGACAACAGGTCTACGTCGCACTTAGTCTTATTGCGGCGGACACAGGATCTACCCGGCTCTGGGGCTGGCGGCATGCCAGGGTGGGCGCCGCCGAGTCGGTCGGTCGCGGAGAAAACGTGTCTGCCTCGCTCCGGGGAGGGCGGCGGACACCGAATCAACCAGGCTCCGGGGCCGGCGGGCCGCCGGGGAGGGCGCAGCCGAGTCGGCCGGTCGCGGGGGCAATGAGTCTGCCTCGCTCCGGGGAGGGCGGTGGACACCGGGTCTGCCTCGCTCCAAGAAAATAGGTCGACATCGCACTTAGTTTTATTGCGGCGGACAACGGGTCAACCCGGCTCTGGGGCCGGCGGCCCACAAAGGGTGGGCGCAGCCGAGTCGGCTAGTCGCGGGGGCAACGTGCCTGCCTCGATCCAGGGAGGGCGGCGGACACTGGGTCGACCCGGCTCAAGGGCCGGCCGGCCGCCGGAAAGGGTGCCGCCGTGTCGATGCGGCCGGTCGCGGGGGCAACGGGTCTGCCTCGCTCCGGGGATGGCGGCGGACACCAGGTCTACCCGTCTTCGGGGCCAGCGCGCCGCCAGGGAGAGCACCGCCGAGGCGAGGCGATCAGTCGCGGGGACAACAGGTCTGCCTCGCTCCGGGGAGGGCGGCGGACACAGGGTCGACCTGGCTCCGGGGCCGGCGGCCCGTCAGGGTGGGCGCCGCCGAGTCGGCCAGTCGCGAGGACCACAAGTCTGCCTCGATCTGGGGAGGGCGGCGGACACCGGGTCGACCCGGCTCTGCGGCCGGCGAGCCGCCGTGGCAGGCGCCGCCGAGTCGGCCTGTCGCTGGGGCAACGGGTCTGCCTCGCTCCGGGGCTGGCGGCGGACACCAGGTCTACCCGTCTTCGGGGCCGGCGCGCCGCCAGGGAGAGCACCGCCGAGGCGAGGCGATCAGTCGCGGGGACAACAGGTCTGCCTCGCTCCGGGGAGGGCGGCGGACACAGGGTCGACCTGGCTCCGGGGCCGGCGGCCCGTCAGGTTGGGCGCCGCCGAGTCGGCCAGTCGCGAGGACCACAAGTCTGCCTCGATCTGGGGAGGGCGGCGGACACCGGGTCGACCCAGCTCCGGGGAGGGCGGGACGCCGGCGAGTGTGCCACGGAGTCAGCCGGTCGTGGGGGCAACAGGTCTACCTCGCTCCGGGGCCGGCAGCGGACACCGGGTCTACTCAGCTCCGGGACAACAGGTCTACCTTGCTCTGGGGCCGGCGGCGGACACCAGGTTTACCTTTCTCTGAGACAACGGGTCTACCTCGCACTTATTCCTATTGCGGCCAACACCGGGTTGACCCGGCTCCGGGGCCGGCGGGTCGTTGGCAAGACCGCCGCCGAGGCGGATGGTGGCGGGGACAACGTGTCTGCCTCGCTACATTGAGGGCAGTGGACACCAGGTCTACCCGGCTCCGGAGCCAATGTGCCAACTAGGAGAGTGCCGCTAAAGCGAGGCGAACGGTCGCGGGGACAAAGGGTCTGCCTAGCTCCGGGGAGGGCGGCGGACAATGGGCCTAGCCGACTCCTGGTCTGGCAGTCCGCCGGGGAGGGCGCCGCCGAGGCGGCCGGTCACGGGGGCAATGGGTCTGCCTCGTTCCAGGGACGGTGGCGGACACCGGGTCGACCTGGCTCCGGGGCCGGCGGGCCGCCAGGGATGGCGCTGCCGAGTCGAGGTGGCCGGTCGTGGGGGGCAACGGCACTGCCTCGCTTTGGGGAGGGCGGCAGACACCGGGTCGACCCGTCTGCTGGGCCGGTGGGCCGCCAGGGAGGGCGCAGCCGAGTCGGCCGGTTGCGGGGGCAACGAGTCGGCCTCGCTCCGGGGAGGGCGGTGGACACCGGGTCTACCTCGCTACAAGAAAATAGGTCCACGTCGCACTTAGTTTTATTGCGGCAGACAACGGGTCGACCCGGCTCTGGGGCCGGCGGCCCGCCAGAGTGGGCGCAGCCGAGTTAGCCAGTCGCGGGGGCAACTTGCCTGCCTCGATCCGGGGAGGGCGGCGGACACCGGGTCGACCCGGCTCTGAGGCCGGCCGGCCGCCTAGGAGGACGCCGCCTATTTGTGGCGGCCGGTCGCTGGGGCAACGGGTCTGCCTCGCTCCGGGGAGGGCGGCGTACACCAGGTCGACCCGGCTCCGGGGTCGGCGGGCTGCCGGGAAGGGCGCTGCCGAGTCGCAGCGGCCGGTCGCGGGGGCAAAGGGTCTGCGTCGCTCCGAGGAGGGAGGCAGACACCGGGTCTACCCGGCTACGGGGTTAGCAAGCCGCCGGGAAGGCCGATCGCTAGGCGGACTTTCGCGGGGGCAACGGGTCTTCTTCCCTCCGGGGATGGCGGCGGACATCTGGTCTACCCGACTCCGGGGCCGCCGGGCCTCCTGGGAGGGCCCCGCCGAGTCGATGCGGCTGGTCGCCAGTGCAACGGGTCTGCCTCACTCCGGGGAGGGCAGCGGACACAGGGTCGACCCGGCTCCATGGCCGACAGGCCGCCTAGGAGGGCGCCACCGATTCAAGGCGGCCGGTCGCGGGGGCCACAGGTCTACCTCGCTCCGGGGCCGGCAGCGGACACCAGGTCTACCCAGCTCCAGGAAAACAGGTCTACCTTGCTCCGGGGCCGGCGGCGGACACCAGGTTTACCTCACTCCGGGACAACAGGTCTACCTCGCACTTAGTCTTATTGCGGCGGATACTGGGTCGACCCAGCTCTGGGGCCGGCGGGCCGCCAGGGTGGGTGCCGCTGAGTCGGCCGGTCGCCGGGATCACGCGTTTGCCTCGCTCTGGGAACGGCGGCGGACACAGGGTCGACCCGGCTTTGGGGTTGGCTGGCCGCCGGACAGGGCGCTGCCGAGTCGCAGCGGCCGGTCGTGGGGGCAAAGGGTGTGCGTCGCTCTGATAAGGGAGGCAGACACCGGGTCTACCCGGCTACGGGGTTAGCAAGCCGCCGGGAAGGCCGCCCGCTAGGCGGACTTTCGCGGGGGCAACGGGTCTGCTTCCCTCCGGGGATGGTGGCAGACACCTGGTCTACCCGACTTTGGGGCAGCCAGGCCGCCGGGGAGGGCCCCGTCGAGTCGATGCGGCTGATCGCCAGTGCAACGAGTCTGCCTTGCTCCAGGGTGGGCAGCGGACACAGGGTCGACCCGGCTCCATGGCCGACGGGCCTCCTAGGAGGGCGCCGCCTATTCGTGGCGGCCGGTCGCGGGGGCAACGGGTCTTCCTCGCTCTGGGGAGGGCGGCGGACACCGGGTCGACCCGGCTCCGAGGCCGACGGTCCGAAGGCGATGGCGCAGCCGAGTCGGCCGGTCGCGGAGGCAACGGGTCTACCTCGCTCTGGGCAGGGCAGCGGACAACGGGTCTGCCTCGCTCCAAGACAACAGGTCTACCTCGCACTTAGTCTTATTGAGGCAGACACCAGGTCGACCCGGCTCCTGGGCCGGCGGGCCGCTGGGGAGGGCGCCGCCAAGACGATGCGTCTGGTCGCCTGTGCAACGGGTCTGCCTTGCTCTGAGGAGGGCGGCGGACAACGAGTCGACCAGGCTCTAAGGCCGGCGACCCGCCGATGAGTGCGCCGCCGAGTTGGCCGGTCGCGAGGGCAACGGGTCTGCCTCCCTCCGGAGAGGGCAGCGGACACCTGGTCTACCAAACTCTGGGGCCGGCGGGCCGGTGGGGAGTGCGCCGCCGAGGTGGTAGGTCGCAGGGGCAACGGCTCTGCCTTGCTCCGGGGAGGATGTTGGACAGGGGGTCGACCCGGCTCAGTTGCCGGCAACCCGCCAAAATGGGTGCCACGGAGTCGGCCGGTCACGAGGGCTGCAGGTCTACCTCGCTCCGGGGCCGGCAGCGGACACCATATCTACCTGGCTCCGGGACAACGGCTCTACCTAGCTACGGGGCCGGCAGCGGACATCAGGTTTACCTCGCACTGGGACAACAGGTCTACCTCGCACTTAGTCTTATTGCGGCGGACACCGAGTTGACCCGGCTCTGGGGCTGGCAGCCCGCCAGAGTGGGCGCCGCCAAGTCGAGGCGGCCGGTCGTGAGGACAACTGGTCTGTTTTGCTTAGGGGAGGGCAGCAGACACTGGGTCTAACCGGCTCCGAGGCCGGCTTGCCACCGGGATGGGCGCCGCCAAGTCATCCGGTCGAGGGGGAAACGGGTCTGCCTCGCTCCAGGGAGGGTGGCGGACACCGGGTCTACCCGGCTCCGGGGTCGGCGGGCCCCCGGCGAGGGCACCGCCGAGTCGAGGCGGCCGGTTGCGAGGGCAACGGGTCTGCCTCGCTCCGGGGAGGGCGGCGGACACCGGGCCGACCGGCTCCGGGACAACAGGTCTACCTTGCTCCGGGACAACAGGTCTACCTCGCACTTAGTCTTATAGCCGCATTGGCTGGGTAGACCTGTTGTCTACGGAAGTGTGCCAAGGGGTCGCTGTTTCTGGCTGCCTCCAGCTGCCTCATCATATGAGGCGGCTCGCTCAGCTGCGCCCCCTCGGTCACGTCCAATACGTTCTCTTGGTGCCGTCCGCAGCCTCGGGCTCGTCTATACGTATTATGGGAGGCGAGGTTACCGGCCGCTTCCTCACAGGTTGACCAGTGCCTGTGTCCGTATGGCGGTGGGGCAGAGACCGCGTGTGCGGTGACCAGGCCAGAGAGAAATACCGCCGGTTCCCGTACTACCCAGTTGCTGGGACAGGTTGTGCCGAGGTGTGACGCGAGCTGCTCCCCGGCCCAGGCCAGGTGAGGCGGGGAGCAAGAAACGAAGCCCGCAAGCGTGTCCCGCTTCAGGCCCAGCCGTTGCCGGTTCCGTGAAGGAGAAGGGAGCCAGGCACGGGCCCGTTCCTCCAGCCCGATTGTGTTGGCTGTCGAGGCGGCGGCGCCTCATCCTTTTGCTGCCCGGCCTTAAGCCGGGGCCGAAGGGAGCCGGGCGCGGGGCCGCTCCTCCAGCCGATGGTGTGTGGCGGTCGAGGCGGTGGCGCCTCATCCTTTTGCTGCCCGGCCTTAAGCCGGGGCCCGGGCCCGCTTGTCGGGTGCGGCTTTTTTTTTGGGGCTGCCGGTCCGGTGCGCGGTGACCGGCAGCCGAGGCTGGATGTGGCTGGGGTCACTCTCCCTTCCCCGAGAGTCCCCCCGATCACGGCTCGCTCGGCTGCCGAGGTGGCTGCGCCTCGTCCCCCGCTCCCGACCTGTGTTGCCCCAGTGTGTCCGTGTCGGAAGGGCTTGCGGGGGACGTGCAGTGGGGCGTGTGGCCTCGCCTCCGACTTCGCCTTGCTTGCCTGTTTTGAGAGAGGGGCTCGGTGACGGGAGTCGCCCCCACGGAGTTTCGCAGGCCGGGGTTGGCGGCGCCCTGTCCCCGCCGTGTGATGTTGAAAGCGTCCCCCTTCCTCGGCCCTAAGCTGGGGACCCGCTTAGCGGGCACAATTTTTAAGGGGTGGCGGCCAGCCCCGGTGGCCGGTCGCTCCCCGTAGCGCGTGCTGGAACCCGAGAGAAAGCCCCCAGCAATGTCGTGGGCGAGGTGGTGGCACCTCGCCCCGTCTCGGTCCTGGCGGGTGCGACCGAGCCACACCGCGCCTGGGCGGCCAGTGGTGTCTGGCCTGTCCCGGCCGCCATGGCTGCCGGCAGGCTTGGGTTCGCGAGCGGCTCTGCTTTTTTTTCCGTGTGCCGATGTGCGTGCTGGAGTGTGGGGGCTGCCCGCCCGGCCTTTTTTTTTTTTTTTCCTCCTTTTTTTTCTCGCGCGGCCTTAAGCTGCGGCACCGAGAAGCGCGCTGACGACGAAGGGTCGCGGGCCACGAAAAGTTGAACCGGGAGAGAGAAGCTGGCTAGAGAGAAGGGTTCCATGTCCGTGGACGAAGGGGTGTTTAGGGGGGACGTGAGAGGAGGCGCGGGCCTCGCCCCCACCCCTGGCCCGTGACCCCCGTGGCTAGCACGGCTCGTGCGACGCATAGTGTGCTTTTTCTTTTTCGTTTTTTTTCGCTCCTTTGTTGTTGTCCCAGGAAAAAGTGGCCGCGGGGCCTTCGTCTCACCCACCGATCGATGAGGCTTTTTGGGTCGCGTCGGAAAGGGCCCTCGGCCGGCCGGCGGCGGTGTCCAGTTCTCGAGCAGGGCGGTCTCTTTTCCGATTCGCTTCCCGTTGCTGGCAAGGTGTCGCTCTTCCCCCGCTGCTTGGGGAGGAACGTCTTTTACCGTCCCGGGCTGTGTGACGGCCGCGTGGCCCCGCGAGTCCTCAGGTGTCCTTCGAAGCACGCGAGGTGCCGGTGCCGGCTTCGGTCCCGAGTAGCGCCCCGTGAGTGCCGGCCGCGAGCAGCGCTTGGGTGGTGGTGCAGCTCGAGCTCGAGCCGAGAAAAAACTAAAAGCAGGCCCCAGAGAGAGGGATGAGAAAAACCAATGAGAGGGGCACGGACAGGGGAAAAGAGCTCGTTCCATGCGCGCACTGCACCTGCGCTCCTTTGCCACGCCTCCGCCTGCTGCAGAGCAAGCCGCCCCGGTCGAAATGGGCCTCGGTGTCCGGGTCGCGCCTGCCTCATCGGGTCGCTGTCTTCTCTAGCACGTCCAGTGCTTTATAGGGCCGGCCTCAGGGGGTGGGTCGGTCCCAGCTGAGCCCTCGTCCCACGCACGCCCAGCTGCGCGTGTGGTGGTGGTTACCGTGCGAACGTGAAGCCTGGTCTCGAAGGGCGTGGGCCCAAAGAGAAGAGAGAGACCGAGAGAGAAAGGCCGCGAGAGAGAGAGAGACCGAGAAAGAAGGGGAGAGAAAAAACACAAGCGGCGGAAGGGCAAGAGAGAAAAAGAAGGCTCGCGTTGCGTGTCTGAAGTGAAAATAAAAAAGCTGTGCAGCGATCCCGGCTCCTTGCCCGTGGCGGCACCGGAAGGGCCGGCTGCCGGGGTCAGCCGTCGCCGAGGGAAGGGGGCATCCCGCCTCCCCGCCGCCCGGCAGGTGGGGGTTAGCTCTGCACGCGGCACCGTTCCCTGCCCCAGGCACTGCGGGGCCGCGATGTCACCGGCCGCCGCCGGCGGTGTGCCCGTCACTGCCATGCCGCCATCGTCGCGTCCGCGATGCCGCTCCGGCGGGTCGGAGCCGGTGAAAGAGCCAGGGCGGTCAGGGTTGGCAGGGCATTCGCCCGGCAGAGCCGGGCGGTCCGGGCTAGCGCGCTTGCGGCGCCGCCGTGGGTGGCGGCTACCTGGTTGTACCTGCCAGTAGCATATGCTTGTCTCAAAGCTTAAGCCATGCATGTCTAAGTACACACGGGTGGTACAGTGAAACTGCGAATGGCTCATTAAATCAGTTATGGTTCCTTTGTTCGCTCCTCTCCCGCTCCTTGGATAACTGTGGTAATTCTAGAGCTAATACATGCCGACGAGCGCCGACCTCCGGGGACGGGTGCATTTATCAGACCAAAACCAACCCAGGCCCGCCCGGCAGCTTTGGTGACTCTAGATAACCTAGAGCCGATCGCACGCCCCCGTGGCGGCGACGACCCATTCGAATGTCTGTCCTATCAACTTTCGATGCTACTGTCTGTGCCTACCATGGTGACCACAGGTGACGGGGAATCAGGGTTCGATTCCGGAGAGGGAGCCTGAGAAACGGCTACCACATCCAAGGAAGGCAGCAGGCCCGCAAATTACCCACTCCCGACCCGGGGAGGTAGTGACAAAAAATAACAATACAGGACTCTTTCGAGGCCCTGTAATTGGAATGAGCGCACTTTAAATCCTTGAGCGAGGATCCATTGGAGGGCAAGTCTGGTGCCAGCAGCCGCGGTAATTCCAGCTCTAATAGCGTATCTTAAAGTTGTTGCAGTTAAAAAGCTCGTAGTTGGATCTTGGGATCGAGCTGGTGGTCCGCCGCGAGGCGAGCCACCGCCTGTCCCAGCCCCTGCCTCTCGGCGCCCCCTCGATGCTCTTAGCTGAGTGTCCCGCGGGGCCCGAAGCGTTTACCTTGAGAAAATTAGAGTGTTCAAAGCAGGCCGGCCACCGGCATACTGCAGCTAGGAATAATGGAATAGGACTCCGGTTCTATTTTGTTGGTTTTTGGAAACGGGGCCATGATTAAGAGGGACGGCCGGGGGCATTCGTATTGTGCCGCTAGAGGTGAAATTCTTGGACTGGCGCAAGACAGCCTAGAGCGAAAGCATTTGCCAAGAATGTTTTCATTAATCAAGAACAAAAGTCGGAGGTTCGAAGACGATCAGATACCGTCGTAGTTCCGACCATAAACAATGCCGACTGGCGATCTGGCAGCATTATTCCCATGACCCGCCGGGCAGCTCTCGGGAAACCCAAGTCTTTGGGTTCCGGGGGAGTATGGTTGCAAAGCTGAAACTTAAATGAATTGACGGAAGGGCACCACCAGGAGTGGAGCCTGCGGCTTAATTTGACTCAACACGGGAAACCTCACCCGGCCCAGACATGGACAGGATTGACAGATTGAGAGCTCTTTCTCGATTCCGTGGGTGGTGGTGCATGGCCGTTCTTAGTTGGTGGAGCAATTTGTCTGGTTAATTCCGATAACAAACGAGACTCTGGCATGCTAACTAGTTACGCGACCCCCAAGCGGTTGGCGTCCAACTTCTTCTTAGAGGGACAAGTGGTGTTCAGCCACCCGAGATTGAGCAATAACAGGTCTGTGATGCCCTTAGATGTCCGGGGCCGCACGCGCGCTACACTCACTGGCTCAGCTTGTGCCTACCCTCCGCCGGCAGGCGCGGGTAACCCGTTGAACCCCATTCGTGATGGGGATGGGGAATTGCAATTCTTCCCCGTGAACGAGGAATTCCCAGTAAGTGCGGGTCATAAGCTCGCGTTGATTAAGTCCCTGCCCTTTGTACACACCGCCCGTCGCTACTAACGATTGGATGGTTTAGTGAGGTCCTCGGATCGGCCCCGGCAGGGTCGGCCACGGCCCTGCCGGAGCGTAGAGAAGGCGGTCGAACTTGACTATCTAGAGGAAGTAAAAGTCGTGACAATGTTTCCATAGGTGAACCTGCGGAAGGATCATTACCGGTGGGGCCGGCGCCTGCCGCCGCTGCTGCCAGGGCCATCCAGCCGGCAGAGCGTGCGTGCGGCGTCTCACATGGCCCACTCCGTTCGCTCACTCGGCCCCCCACCTCGCCGCCGGCTCCGGCCGGAGGTACCGGGGGGCCACACGCCCTTCCCGACCGGCTGAGCGCGCAGCCCCAGAGAGAGAGTGTGGAAAGGCGCGCGGCACCGCTCCCATGGGGAAGAGAAAGACCGCTCGGCACGGCCGAGCGCCACAGGATCCCACCACCGTGCGTGCAAGCGCAGCATTCCCCGCGCTGCACCACGCGTCGCAACCGGGCACTGAAGCGTGGTGCGTTGTTGGCCGCCGCCGAGGCTGGCTTTTTTTCCCCCCTTGCGTCGGTCCACTGTCAGTCTGTCCCCACCAGAGGGTGAGGGGCACAGCCGGCCTCAAGCCCTCGCCACCGCGGCCGGCGCCGCCGAACGCCGGTCGTAGGCGCTCACTCCCGCGCGGGCGTCCGCGTGGGTGCGCGGCCCAAGTTCTCCCAAGAAGCCCGGCTCTCCTTCGCCGCACCCGCAAGAGGGCGCTGTCCGCGTGCAGAAAGGAGGGGTCCTTGGCACGGCCCCTCCCGGAGGTGCACCCGCCGCCCGGCATCGTCTCTTCGCCCGCCAAGCAACGGCCGGCGGTCCAACCGTCGCCCACCAGGCGGCCGATGGCAAAAGGTGACCCGTCCTGGCCGAAAGGGCGCGGGGGAAGGCCTTCGGGGCTCGGAGGAGGCGGCTCCTCCGCCCTTTCCGCAGCGGGGGAGAAGGGAGGCTTTTTTTGCCGCTCGGCAAACAAGTTCCCACTCCCGGCCGAACGACCCCCTCGCGCGGCAGAGGAGTTCCATGGGTCAGGCCTCTCCGGGACCGTTCCGGGTCTCGCCTCACGGGGGCGAGCGCGCGTGTGTGAGCCGCCAACGGGTGGCGCGGCGGCGACGGCTGCGATCCTCGCTCCGTCGTCGTCGCCGCGGCCTCTCCCTGGCGGGGTTGTGTGCGAGGTGTCGGTGGCCGGGCCGCGTCCTCCACACTGGTGGGGCAGCCCGAGCCGCGGCGGTCCTCTCAGGCGCAGCGCCGGGTTACTGAGGGAAACCCCGGGCCCCGAGAAGGATTGCCACGGTGATGGCAGCGGACGTCGAGCGCGCCCCCGCCCGCGGACGCTCCCCCGAAGGTGGCAGCGGGGGAGGCACTCTGGAGGGGCCATGCTGGTCGTTTCCCTCCCCCCAGGGTCAGGTACCTAGCGCTACACGCCTCGGCGGTTTCCCCCCTACCCCGAGTTCCCTCGGCATCATCACACGTCCATTGGGGGCAAAAGTGGGGGGGGGGCACCGGGCTGGGAGGAGGTTTAAAGACTTGGGCGGCACAGCACGCCCCGCCGCGGCCACAGCGGTGGCGGCGGCGGCGGCAGCGGGGTGCCGCAGGCGATGGTGTGGCGCCGTCGGCAGGGGGTGGGGAGCTACTCCCGCCGATCCCCCTGCGGCAGCGCCTGTCGCAACCGGCTGCACGCTCCTCGCTGTCATGTCGGCGTCCCCGCCGCACGCCCGCGCACCGGGGCAGTCGTGCTGGGGAGGGGCGCCCTGCCCCCCCTTCTCCACGGCCCGGCCTCAGCAAAGAGGCCGCGGCACGCGCGATTGGCCGTGGGGCCGACTCGCCGGTCTCGACACGGGGCGATGCCGGCAGAGGGCGCACGCCCTTTGCCACCTACCCTGAGCTGCAGGGTTGCGGCCGCCGGGGCCCGCCGCGCTCTCTCCTCTTGGCCGCGTCAGGCCGTGACCGTGCCTCTTCCCTCAACGGCCTTCTCCTTGAACGTGGCTGCGGCTGCCGGCTGCCAGCCATCGCTGTCTCGACTGCTCTGCCATCCCCGGGATAGCGCTCGGCGGTCCCTCCATTGGCGTAGGCCCAGTGAGCGCGGGCGACCCCGTGCCGAGCAGCGGCGTCGCTGCTCGGCCAGTGTCCCCCCCGGGGGGACAGTCTGCCGGAAGGTGCCCGCCGTGGCCCGCGGCCGTCCTGGCCCGGGCCCTGCCCGTCACTTCCCCGTCTTCCCTTCAGGGCTGCGTGTGGGCCGAAGGGAGGCATGCGGGGTCGGCCACGGGGGCGCTTCCGTGCCCGGTCCCCGAGTGAAAGCGAGTGTGTGCTCGTACGGTCGAAGCGGGGCGCGCGCCCGCGCATCCCTGCCAAAACGAAGGGGGCCGCTCCGCGCGAGCGGTCCCGGCCCCTCCACGCGCTCGGGGTCGGAGCCGAAAGCCAGACAACTCTTAGCGGTGGATCACTCGGCTCGTGCGTCGATGAAGAACGCAGCTAGCTGCGAGAATTAATGTGAATTGCAAGACACATTGATCATCGACACTTCGAACGCACTTGCGGCCCCGGGTTCCTGCCGCGGCTACGCCTGTTTGAGCGTCGCATGACGATCAATCGCCATCCGGGGGCCACCCCAGCGGCGCGGCTGGGGTCGCCTCGCAGGTCCGTAGCGCTAAAAAAGCGTGCAGTACACCTAAAACCAACTACCCCAGGGGTGGAAGCACAGTCCCACCATCTGTCATAAACTAATCCAGGCTGCACTAAAAAAAAGTAAAGCTCCGAAACATCTACAATATATTAATAATATCATCGTATAAGAAAACACAGCAGCAAAAGTGTTTAAAAAAGGAAAAAAAATTATTCAAATTCTCCTAAAAGCCGGCTTTGCTCCTAGAAGCCGGCTTCGCTTCCCGGCTCCGGTGCCCGGAGGGAAAGGCCGGTGGAGGGGTGCAGCGAGGGAAGCGTTTTCCTCGGCGACCCGGACACCCTCTCTTTGCCTGCGGCCCGGTGCGGGCTTCATCGTCGTCGTCCTCGTTGCCACGCAGGGCCTTCGTCCCCCTAAATGCAGACTCGGGGAGCGCTCCGTAGCTCCCCGCTCCCGGAACGAGCCGCTGGGGCGGAGTTCATCCTTGGCCAGAGCCATGCTCCGGTGTGCGGCGGCGGCAGCCAGGGAGAAGCGAGAGATGGCGTCTAAGGCGCCGCTGTGGGACCCAGAGAGAGAAGGGCGAGAGAGAGGGCGAGCGGGGGAGGCGAGGCGCGGGCCTCGCCCCCGGGCTCCACCCCGTGCGGGCAGCTGTCTGCGGGTGGGTACCCGGCGGGTACCGTGCCGTGCTGCCGCACGCACGCGAGGCGCGAGCGCCGGGGATGGAGGTGAACCCCCGGACCTCCTCCTTCCCCGACCGCCCTCCCCGCTCCCCCCCTCTGTCGTCGTCCCCCGGCGCGTCGGCGAGCCGTCGGCTTTCTCTCCCCGCAAGAGGTCGCTGAGCGCCACCCCGCGGTGCACGGTGTAACACCCCCGGTCAGGGCCGTCTCTGCCGCACTCCTTTTCGGTTCTTGTCTCTGGGATGGGAGTCTCCGTCTCTCCGTCCTGTCTCTCTCTCTCACACCTCTTCTCTCTTCCGCAGGCGCTGCGAGCGCGAGCGGGAGTTGGGGGGGAGCGTGTAGCGGGGGAAGGCGGAGCGAAAACCGGCCGTCCGGCCGGTCCCCCCTACCCATGCCGGCGCGCGCTCCATCCCTCGCCTGGGGGAAGAGCCGCGCGGGTGCCGAGGTGGGGGGGGCGGTGCGGCGGCGCAGCTCTGGGCTTGCGACCTCAGATCAGACGTGGCGACCCGCTGAATTTAGGCATATTAGTCAGCGGAGGAAAAGAAACTAACGAGGATTCCCTCAGTAACGGCAAGCGAAGAGGGAAAAGCCCAGCGCCGAATCCCTGCCCCGCGATGGGGCGCGGGACATGTGGCGTACAGAAGCCCCCCTCCCCGGCGGCGCTCTCGGGGGACCCAAGTTTTTGTGATCGAGGCCGCAGCCCGCGGACGGGGTGAGGCCGGTAGCGGCCCCCAGGCGCGCCGGGCCCGGGGCTTCTCGGAGCCGGGTTGCTTGGGAATGCAGCCCAAAGCGGGTGGCAAACTCCATCTAAAGCTAAATACCGGCACGATACCGATAGCCAACAAGTACCGTAAGGGAAAGTTGAAAAGAACTTTGAAGAGAGAGTTCAAGAGGGCGTGAAACTGTTAAGAGGTAAACGGGTGGGGCCCGCGCAGTCCGCTCGGAGGATTCAACCCGGCAAGTCGTGGTCGGCCGGTGCGGCTTCGGCGGATCCTCGCCTCCGTCCCCCCTTTGTCCCCCGGGGCTCCGGCGGGCAAGTGGCCCAGCGCCGCGCGAACGGCGGCGGGTGTTAGAGCCCCTGGGCAGCAGGTCTCGTGGAATCCCGGGGCCGAGGGAGAGGACCGCCGCCGCGCCCTCCTCCCACCCGTCGGCGGCGTCGCGGCGGGGGGCGTCACCTTTCCGCGTCTGCGGGGGGCGGCGTCCTCGCAGCGCGGCGTTACGCCCGCGGGCCCCCGGCGCCGCTGTCAACCGGGGCGGACTGTCCTCAGTGTGCCCCGACCGCGGCGATGTCGGCTACCCACCCGACCCGTCTTGAAACAAGGACCAAGGACGTGCACGAGTCAGGGGCTCGTGTCGAAAGCCCGCGGCGCAATGAAGGTGAGGGCCGGCGCGCGCCCTCTGAGGTGAGATCCCGGGGCGCGTGTCGCGCCTGGCAGCCCCGGGTGCACCACCGGCCCGTCTCGCCCACTGCCCCCTCGCAGGGCTGGGGAGGTGGAGCCTGAGCATCCGTGCTAGGACTCGAAAGATGGTGAGCTATGCCTGGGCAGGGCGAAGCCAGAGGAAACTCTGGTGGAGGTCCATAGCGGTCCTGACGTGCAAATCGGTTGTTCGACCCGGGTCTAGGGGCGAAAGACTAATCGAACCATCTAGTAGCTGGTTCCCTCCAAAGTTTCCCTCAGGATAGCTGGCACTCGGCCCTTGGCAATGGGCTGGAGACAGGTCTGTCTGTGTTTTTTCGCATTTCTCGCTTCTCTGCGTCCCAGCTGCTCTCGCAAGTTGCCTCTTCCTGGACACCTCTGCAGCTGAACGCACCGAACCCGCACTTTTTCCCCTGTTTTTTACCGATCAGTGTGAAGGCTGCCGCTCTCTCCCCCTTTGGGCTGAGAGCCACCCACATGGTCCTGTCTTTCTGTGTCCCGGTCGCCGCCACAGGTTGCCTCTCCCTGGACATCCCTGCGGCTAAACACACCGAGTCTGCACTTTTTCATGGTCCCGTCCCCCTCCCCTCTGTCCCCCACAGCTCGGGGAGTGGCCTGTAGCACCCTCCCGCCTTCTGGGGTCAGGGTTTCTGAAGGGGTGAAATAGCAAAAATCTAAGTTCTGTAACTCACTTGGAAATATTTCTAACTTACTTTTTCCCTGACCTTGCTGCTGGCAAGGCCTTTGCTGAACCACCTGCTGCTGGCAAGGTAGTAATAAACTTCCCTCCCCCTGCTCATGGCTAGGTGAGAGTCCTATGATGTGTCTCTTGCCCCAGTCCCTGAGGGACTTGAATTGCTTTCTTCGCCTGCTGATAGCAAGGCAGCCATAAACCTCCCTCCCCCTGCTCATGGCTAGGTGGGAATCCCATGATGTGTCTCATTCTGAACCATCTTACCCAAAAGCAAAATTGATTCTGAGGTTCCTGAAACCGACCAGCAGTGCACAGGAGCGAGGCTTCCCAGGACACCTCCTCTCCGACTCGGGTCTGGAACTCGGCTTTTCTTGGCAGAAGGCCAGAGATGGACTCCGCAATCCTCTTCAACAGCGTGCCTCTTCTGAAGCTCAGTCTTCTAGGGTCTGTACCTGCCTTTGCAGGCTACAAGGATCCACCAGGGGCCGTGCCAAATGTCTCTGCCTGGGGGGGTCTCCTCCATCTTGGTGCATCTTCTTGAGCTTACCCTTCTGGTGGTCCGCAACCACCTTTGTGGGCTGCGGCGCATCCAGGGACATCAGATGTCACTGCCCACCCAGGGGGATGCCAGATGTCAATGTCCACCCAGGGACACCAGGTGTCCCAGTCTGACGTTTCTCCTTTGCCTCGAGATCACCCCAGAGGGACACAAAGGTGGTTCAAACCCTGGTTTTCTCTGAAGCTGCTGAAGAGAGACTGATTGAGACGGTTTTCTCTTTTCCCAAGGATTGTTTATTGTTCATATCTCAGGGACTTTTTGCCTGGCCAGCAGTGGTCTGCTCAGCCTGGCACCCATGGTGGAATCTGTCTGGTGAAGGCAGGGCTTATCTTATTTAGTTAGTACTACGTATTACATGTTTACAAAATTTTCCCAATACAATACAATTTTATTAAATGGTCCAGCCCTGACCCCATCCAATCCAAAAGTGCCAATGTGTCACCCAACATGGATGACAGGGAGAAGAAGAAGGAAAAGGTGTCCACCCCCCAAATTCTCCATCTTGGCCACGTGTCCCTTATCATAAACATTCAAAAACAACCTATTTATCTACGTTCTAAACAATCTAATTTACCACTTCACTAATTCTTGGCAGCTTGTTTCCATTCTCCTTGTGCTGACAACTTCCCCCAGGGGTTAGAATTCAAAACCTGTGACACCAGGGTCTCACTCAGAGTCGTTGAGGACCCTTGCAGGGGGGTTTTGAGATCCCCCAGGAGTCCAGGGGTACGCCCTGGGCTCCCACAGGACAGAGAGTGCTGCCCAATCCTGGGCACCTTCCCGAGGGCTCGCAGGGGTCACGCTTCAGGTGTCGCATTACCGGCACTGAGGGGAGTGGGGACATTATGGGCTCCTGGAGGACCTGGCACGGCCATGGGCACCCCTTCCCACAGCTCTGGGCTGACACCCCGTGTCCTTGGAAGCCTGGGAGTGCTGGGCTCAATTCCAGGGATGCTGCCCAGCTCTGAGTCTTGCAGCCTCCCCTGTACCCCAAAAACATGAGGGCCAAAAGGGACCCCCTTGTGAAGTCTCCACCCTCAAACCCAGCTGCAGAGCAGGAAAAGAGGAGATGCCAACAAGCGGGGGGAGATGCCCACAAAACCAGCATCCTGTCTGGCTTTCAGGGTCTTCAGCCTGTCCCAGTGCTCCACAATAGTTGGGGCTTGAGTTGATTCCTTGACTCTCTCAAGTTCCTTTTCTCCAATTATGAGACATAGTTGAGGTTTTCTCCTGGAGGAAATGCTGGGAGCAGAAAGAAGGAGCTCGTGGCACAGAGACCCAACAGCTCTTGGTGTTCCCTAGGCTGCCTGAGCTGCCACTTGGCCACCAAGCCAGACCAGAGCAATGCAGGAATCACGGTGAAGCTGTGGGGACCTGGCTCTCTCGTTTTGGGGCAAGGCAGGAAGGAAAGTATGGTGCAAGTGGCACCGGGCTGGGATACAGGGGAAAGGATTCCCAGGGGTAGCCAGGGCACACAGCCAATCCCTGCTCCCAGAGATTCTGGGATGCTGCCACTGACAGCCATTCACCAAAACCCCTCAGGATTCAGGCACAGTCTTACATGATGGTCCCGGATCAAGTCCTCGGTGATGATTCTGGTGGTCTTTGGTTTGTATGTGATGGAGGGTGTGATCCCTTAGGATCTTTAGGCACATCTGAAGGGTCACAATGGGGCAGCTGGTGTTAGTGCTGTTTGGGAAAGGTTGATGTGAGGGATCCAAAACCCCCACACTCAGCTCTCCTTGAACACTCACTGATCCTGGGAGGAGCTCTGGACCCTCGGGGGCAGGACAGAAGGGGCCGGAGGGATTGGGGGTCAGAGGGAGATCCCAGCTGAGATCCCCAGGGGAGAGACCTTGGGAATGACGGACGGGAATCCCGGTGGGTGAAGCTGCTGACGGAGGGGGGGGGGGGCCCCGGCAAGGAGGGACCGGGACCCTGTGCCAGCAGCCGCGGCTGTCATGGCACTGCCAGTGCCGGCGCTGTCGTAGAGTGTGGGAGGTGTGACAATGTCCCTGAGACTGTCACAATGTGATGGAACCGACGGCTGGGATGTGTCTGAGCCCATCGTGACAGCGTGCCTGAAGCCACTGTCGTGACATGTCGGCAGTGACTATTGCCAGGCAGCTTCCCCCAGCAGCTCCGGGACTCACAGGATGTCCTGGAGCAGATATGGGATAGAGGGCAGGGGTGGGTGTGGAAGCTCCAGAAGCTGGGAAGGGCAAATCCAAGGGATGGCAGAGAATGGAATTGCTGCAGCCAGAGGAGCCCGAGGCTGCGAGAGGAACCGCCCTGCAGGGAGGAACGGGGGGCATGAGGGGCTCGGAGATTCCCTGGCAGCCCATGGGGGTCCCCGGGAGCAGAGACCCCCCTGCAACCCTGCAGGAGCCCTGGCAGAGCAGGGGGTGCCAAAGGGGCTGTGATCCCGTGGGAATCCCTGCTGGAGCACTTCGGACAGAGCTGCAGCCCATGGGAAGGACTTGTTCTGGACAAGTCCCTGGAGAAGGGTCTCCCTGGAAAACAGGGACTCCACCTTGGCTGAGCAGTGGCAGAAAAATCCTGTGCTGAACTGCCTGGAACCATTCCCAATTCCTGTGCAGATGGAGCGAGGAGAGCCTGGGAATGCGTTTGTGTGTTAAGAAGGGTTTTTTTTGACTTCTCCTTATCCTGCTTGATCTTATCAGCAATAAATTCAATGAAAATCGCTGATTGTGAGCCTGTTTCTCCCGTGGCAGGATTTGATGAGCCATCTCTCCTGGTGCTTGTCTCAAACCAGGAACCCCTTAGTTCAATTTTTTCTCCCTCTTCAGTTGCAGAGGGCAGAGAGACAGTGGGTGTGGGGGCATCCGGCC
>NW_027635578.1:0-44373 GCF_903797595.1 Erithacus rubecula | reverse complement strand
AAATGAGAAATGTTCTCACTTCTTCCTCCTGGCCTTGTAAAGAAAATCTTTCCTTGGGACATGGTCTAAGCTGGACCCTTTTGAACATCAAGAAGGAAGATTATGGGTACTGATTCATTTTGCACTTGGGGAAAGAGGGAAACCTCCTGTGCAGAAAGTCCTTTTGAATTTTCCAGTTAAGGAGAAGGAGACTTCCAAATGGATGCAGCCTATGCAGGCTCTGAGTTTGTCATGCTCTGACAGCACAAGCCCAAAACCACCTATGGCAGGTTCACGATGGCAAATCTCTTGCCTGACTCTCTCTGTCTGGGTCAGTGTTGCAGGCTGAGGCTGGGGGAGGAGATGCCTTCTACCTTGTCCCCTGTCCCTACCTTGCCTGATCCCTGACAAGTAGAATTGTGCCAGACAAATGGTGCATCTGTGTCAGCCAATGCTTTCAAGTTGAAAGCCTCAGTGAAAGTCTGTTGTTGTTCCTTTGCCATCTCTGGTCATGAACTGATAGGAATGTGATGAGACTTGAAGAAATAATTTTGCTGATGCAGAAGAAGATCCACCAAGTCCTTTTGCTCAGGGTTATTTCTGCCCAAATCCTGGGTACAGCCCCTTTGGAATGACTCCTTATTGCTGATATGCAGGTAGATGGCTTAGTGTAGCTGGGGAGAAGTATTGCTCAGTAAGTAAGGTGACATTTTTGCTGGACTCATTCTCAACTAGAAATGTCAGTTCTCACTAGACTTTGCCTGTCTCTCTTTTTTTACTGAACGGAACATTCTACAGGAGAAAAGTATCCAGTTCTAAGACCCTTTTTCCCCTCTTACTGCTTGGCTGCTCTATGATTTTATGCTGTGTGAAGCCATGTAAAGAATGATTAGTTTTCTTATTTCTAATGTCCCTGTTGAAGAGTATTTTAGAATGACCTACCCTCTGCTATTCCAATTAATCAACATTTCATTTGTATTAGGCATAATCAGAAATGTCTTGAGGCAGGTCATGTTTTTGTTAGTTTTAGGTGCTTCTGCAGGAAGGAAGACAGGGTATAAACCCTTCAAAGAGTAAAGCAGAGCAAAAGTGAAACTTGTGGATGACCACTTTATTCCCTTCAGTTACAGGCTTGCAGATTACTGGGGATATCTAATGGGGAAAGCAAAGCTTTTTTGTGTATATAACACGTGATGCCTTTGTTTGTGTACGAGCACTTCCTTTGTTGTAAAGAGAAATAAACAAAATCCCAAAAATGAAAACCCAAGTTAGAACCGAGTGGGAGTTACAGAAATAATGGCCTTGAAAATGACTTTTGAAAACAATTACTTGCTAGACTGTGTCAAATTCTAGAGACCACTGTGAGTTTCCAGTTCCTTGGAAGGAAAGGGATCCTGTAGTAGTGGAGAGGCAATGGGCAGCACATCAAGTTGTAGAACCCTTCTCTACTGGCTTGCCATCTCCACATTGTTCAGAGAAATTCAGCTGATGCTTGTTTCGTGAAAAATAAAAAACAGCCAATCTTTTCAGTAACTGAAATAAGCTTTGAATTCCCCATCCATTAGATGGGTTGATAGTACAGGCATGAGTTAAATTAACTCACTTCTCTTGTACCTGATCTACAGCACAGACCCAGAGGACGAAGGGAAAGAGCCCTTGGTGTGCAATAGGACCTGGGATGCCTCTGTTCCCACGGAAACTGGCTGAATTGTTCAGCATGGAGACCTATGTGCGGAACGCCGGCGCTGGGAATGGAGGCCTGGGCTCCCGGCCGGCTCAGGGGGCCTTGGCCCGGGAGCCCCGGCAGGGGCAGCTGAGCAGCGCTGCCCCCAGGGTCCCTGCCAGGGAGGAGGACAAGGGCCAGCAGGGCTCAGCCTCACACAGAGGTAAGGTGGGAACTGGGCCACTCTGTGGCAGGAGGAAGGGTCTTGTTCCAGCCTGGAGAGCCTGTGCACATTGCCAGGGAACAGTTCTGCCCTGCAGGTGCCCCCTGCCATGAGCTCTGCTGCTCCCAGGGCCCCGTGGAGCTGTAGGGCTGCTCAGCTGTGGGGCAGGGAGAGGAACAGGGGGCTGCATGTGCAGCTGAGCCATTGCTGGAAGCACAGGGCTCTGAGCTCCCTGCTGTCCCAGGGCAGCCCAGAGGCCAGGCTGCTGCCCTGGGAGCTCTGTGCAAGTGGGTCAGGGTGTGGCCCTGGCCTGCCCCAAGGGGCTGCTGGCAGGAGCATGTTTCCCTGGGCAGCTATTTAGAGGTTTCCAGGAAATGTGTCCCACGGCATGGGGACCTTCAGATTCTTTAGGTTTGCATTGCGGCCTTTGTTAAATTTTGGGTGTCCATTTTGCAGATCTGACTGACTGCAGTGTTCCCAAGGAGGTTGCCCTGTAGTCAGTAGTTTCCTTGCCAACTTCCCAGATGCTCTTATTTTCCAAGGTTTTGTCTTCCGTCCAGAATTGCCCTCCTTCCTCAAAGCTTCTATCTAACTCTCCTTTCTTACTAACCTCAAAAAATTCAAAAAATTCAAAAAATATTGAATTACAACATTGGTTTATTCTACTTTGCTGCCACTTTTTAACAGCTATGTTGGAGAGTATTTCAGAATGTATTACATTGTTCTACTGGCATTAAGAAAATCAGCCTTTAGTCGTGCTAGCCCAAAAGTGGCCCAAGCTCATACAGTTTAGAATTAAAATCCTTGGGGAAAATGAATTATCTAGTGTCAAGAAGACAATTTATGTTTGGGTAACACTTCTGAAATCCTAAGCTTTTCTTCTGATGTCCTCAAAAATATTCCAAGGAAGAGAATAAAATGTTGATCTAAATGCATACAGGTATTAGAAGCCAGGACTTTGTTTAGGAACCAGAAAGAAGATGTTTACTAAAATCAGCATAAGGGCAGATAAGAATCTCAGTCAAGGGCAATCTCCATCTCTGCCCTTCTCTGTCAAACACAGAGGGTCTCCAGCATTGGGGGCTGAGACCTTCATCATGCAGCAGGTTTCAGTCTCCTGGCCAACACAGTAATGCCGTATCTGCTACCAATAGCCCATCCATTGGGAGAGGGTCTAGGCGTATGTACCTTGCTGCTCTCATGCACCATCTCTGTGTCTTATGAGACCTCTGCAGTCTGGAACCTGTCTTGCCTGTTGCCCAGCATGATGTTTTTTGGGGGGCGAAGTCTGCCAGAGATTTACAGGAATCTTTGCTTCCAGTACCAGGCCTCCCACTGAGCCAGGCCAAGGAGACGGATCATCCCAGCAGTCTTACGAGTGACAAAGACCTGAGGGACGGCTTTGGAAAGGTAAAGGATAAGGACAGGGATGAGCAGACTTCCTTTCCAGTGACTGTTTAGTGCTTGGCCCAAAATATCCCTGAAAATCCTAATCTTCCACTCTTGGGGCATGGGGACTCTCTTGGGAATGTATTTGACAGCTACAGAGCAATTGCTTGGCTATTTCCAGTGATGCCAAAGTCACTGGTTTGCAGATGGTGCTAAGGTCATGCCTGAAGCATTCTTTATGTTATGGGACTGAAGTATTCCACCTCACTGTGTGTAACTACCAAGGTGAGGATGGGAGACATTCTCCTGAAACTATTGGAATGTATGTGGAGCTAGATTAAAGTCTGTGGCACTCTATGGACTCTGTGCTCCTGATGAGGTGTAGTGCCTGGTTTGTGTGTCTCTGCTTACAGTCTGTGATGTATTTCCATTGCAACTAGATCCGTGCTGCATTGTGCAAGTTGGCTGAAAAGAACTTAGAGCCAAAGGATGTGGAGGTTTTTGAGAAAGAGATGAAGAAAAGGAGAGAAGAGAAAACAGCCTTGCAGCTGCCTCCACAGACAGTTGAGCCCGGGGATGCACCTGAAGCAAGTAAGTGCTGCTTACACTTGTGGTCCTTTTTGACCACTTGCTTGCCCTTTGCACAGTGTTGCAATCAGACTGGGGGGCTGTTCTGCTTGCATCTGAGCGGAAGCTTGCATAGGATTGATTTCCATTCCCCAAAGAGAAATCTAGAGAGATGAAGTGTCTTGCCCAAGGCCTCACTGAGTCAGTAACAGAATATCAGCTTCCCACCTTCATCTCTAAAGTCTTTCAGAGTAGAAAATTTCCTCTTGCAAAGTCGACTGGGGCTTCAGACTCTTTCCTGGAGAGCAGCTTCCAGGGAAGGTGAGTCCAGAAGAATACTTTTCAACCAAGGTGCAACCTGGAAGAAACCAAATTCAACTCCTCCTAATGGAAACACCAGAGAACCTTCTCCCCCCAGCCCCTGCTGAGCAGCTGGCGCTGCAGAGCTGTGCTGGAGCCCCGGGATAGTGCTGCTGTTGTAGCCCAGGAGCCAGCAGCGTTCCCGTTCCTGAGTGAATCCCGGCTGGGGGCTCTGGCTGCAGCGCTGTGTGCGCTGCCCCGAGGGCAGCAGCAGGGACCTTCGGGGCAGCAACCAGCCCCAGGGCATCACGCAGGGTTAGCTGCACTTTCTTTTGGGAACTTCCCCAGCCAGCCTCTGAAACAGGCAAGCAAAAGCAAAGCAACACTGGGTTTTCCTTGTTTCTTAGGGGAAGCATTACTGTAGTTTGGTTTTAAACTAGAAAAGAATAGATTTAGATTAGATATTAGGGAGAATTTTTTATTATGAAGGTGATGAAATGCTGGAAGGGTGTGCCCACAGAAGCTGTTGTTGATCCATCCTTGAAGGCATTCAAGGCCAGTTTACATGGGCCTCTAGGAACCTGATGTAGATGAAAATATCCCTGCTCCCAGGGTTTGGACTAGATGGTGGTTAAAAGGGCCTTCCAATCCAAACTCTTCTCAGATTCTTTGATTCTGTGATCCTTGTCCCATGTTAGTGTGCCAGCATTCTACTTGAATTTCTTTGGGATAACAAAGAGATGATACCCAGCCCCAGCAAGTTTTCTGGCCCATTGCATCGTCACTCTGTCCTGCACCCTCCACTTACAAGCTCCTCTTTGATCCCTGCAGGTTTTAGCCTACCACCTGTCAATGGCACAGCTTCCAATGTTCAGAGAAAACACCCTGGTAATGCCTTGAAGAAGAAGAAGGTCTTGAGGAAGCAGGACAAGGTGCCCTTACCACCCAGTGTGCCTATGATCCATGAGGAAGGCACTGTCCCATGCAACTCCTCAGGTAAGCCTGCTCCATGGCAGCTTTTGCCCACACGGGTTTTTCTATCACAAGGAGCACAAACTGCCTCCTGCCTCAGCCAGCACAGCTGGGTTCTTTGGTCCATAGCCTATCCTGAGAATGAACAGCAAATCTACTTTTGAGTTCCTCCAGCTTGGTAGTACTGCAGCAGTTGGTTCTCAGGGATCCACTGGAAAGTTGAGCTGGACAAAGCAGTGGTAAAGGCCTAAGCTCTGGCTTTTGCCCATCCTGATAGTCCAAAGTCCAGTGCTGGTGCCAGGAGGCAGCTGTAACTGCAGGGATGAGCTGTGGAGCAGTGTGCCAGGCTGTGCTCACTGTGCACCTACGAGTACCGTCCACTCACCATCGGGGTCCTCTGCCTGTGCTGCTGTCCAGCTCTGCAGCCAGCTTTTCTGCTGTCCCAGCAAAGCTTTTCTCTGCATGGCAGTCAGTGGCTTGGTGCCGTCGTGCTGCTGCTCCCAGAAGTGCCCAATGGCTCCTGGCTGCTGCCATCCCACGGCCTGCAATGCCAAGAGGGAACAAGCAATGCCTCCTGTGTCAGCACACCCAAATACAGTGGCCGTGTGGAGCAGATGAAAGCCAGGAGGGGCTGCCTGGTGCTCCCAGGCTGTTTGTTGCCTGCAGGAAATGCACAGGAGACAGTCCCTAATGGCTCTTGTCTCTTCTTTGTGGGTAGCTTGCCTGTGCTGTGATCCCAAGTATGGTGAGATAAGAAGGAAGCTAGGAATGATAATTGGAATGCTCTTTTCTAGTGATGCTACTCCCATGTTCAGAATTGACCAGAACTAGCCTGACTGAGGCTCTCCATTCATATGGAATCTAGATGTGCATGTCTACATACTTCTGCAGTGATATCGCTGATGTCAGTGACAGGGTTACATCAGTGACAGTCAGATTAGTTCCCATCTGAATATTTTTGATGTTACAGGTCCCCCATAATTTGTGAGAACATGCAAAGTATCACAAAAACCCTACCAAGTCTAAAGCACTTCATCTAGATTCTGTGCCATATTTATACTCCATCATTTTAGACATCTCACATGCTTTCATCTCCACATTAGAAAATAAGCTTTTCAGTGCACAACAGGAAATTTTGACAGTGCTTTTGATGACAAATGGGTTTCATTTCAAATGCATTTATCATCTGATTTTTCTCATACCTTGTAAATTTTTTACCTTTCCAAATAATTCAATTAGGATAAACCCAGGAGAAATGATTATCAAGAGAGTGTGTCTGCCAACAATTTGCATCTGTATTTGAATATTTTTATCCTCAGTTTGCGTTTGGAAGGCTTTTTTATCAACTTTCTAGACTGGAAATCGCATTTTTCCACAAGAGAAAGCTTAGGCATCGCACAATGTTCAAACACATCCATTTGACAGCAAGTAAATTTCACCTCAGCATCTTTGAAATACAGCCAGTGTGTACCTCAGAAAGAGTAAAGATTCCTGATGCTTGGAAAGAACAAAATCCATAAACAACTCCTTTCCCAAGAGTAGGCTAAAATGTGTGTGCACTCAGCTGCCTGCTGTCTAGAATATTTGAAGTCAGTGGGAGCAGAGGCGCTGTCAGGGGTGAAGGGTCAGCTCTGGCTGTTCCCTGGGAGCTGCTCCATGGGGATTCAGCCGGGCCCAGCAGGGTTGGGTTGTTCCGGCTTGGCTTGGTGCTGTCACGAGGCAGCTGCAGGTCTTTGCTCAGGGATTGCAGAGTGCCTCAGTCCTCAGGGCTGGGGGAATCAGGGTGCTGGGACAAGAGAGGTCCCTGGGGTTCCCTCCTGGGGCGGCCATTGCTGCTGCTCGGCCCTGTCTGGCAGGAGCGGGAGCTCTGCGGCCTCAGGAACCTGCCGCTGGCTGTGCTGCCTGTGGCACCTGGCAGCTGGCAATGGCTGTGTGGGCAGTGGCCAGGTTTAGCCCGGAGCTGTGCCCAGCTGTGAGGCTGTCAGAAAGCAAGGAGCCCAAGGAGGCAGAGAGCAGGGAGGTGTCTGAGCCAGAGCCATTTGCAGCCCGTGGAGCCCTGGCTGGAGCTGGGGCTGCAGCCGCTCCATGGCGGGGCCTTGCCCGGGGCTGCAGCGCTCAGGGCTGACCCTCTCCTCACAGTGACCTCGCAGAGGGCCCCTGGTGCCCAGCGCCGAGAGGAGCTGCTCCGTGGGCATGGGCACAAGGATACAGCCTCTCCTGACCCGCAGCAGTCCTTGCTCCAGGCACTCTCCCAGCTCCGCAGCGATGACTGGTAAGAAAGGCCCCGCTCACTCTGTCTCCCCCTCAGCCCTAAGGGAGGTTCGAGTGAATCTTGCTGGTGCCTCTGAGGCCCAACAGCCCAGAGGGCCACAGGGCACTGGGGAAACCACTCCAGAGGCACTGAGAGGATCAAGATTTGAGAGCAGCCTTTTCTTGGCCTTGGTCTGCAGCTGTGCTCCAGCTGCAGCAGGTCTGTGCTGTTTCCTTGCTTTGCCTGCTGCTCCATGGAGCTGCAAAGGGAATCTTGAGGGAAGAGGGGAAGCCATGGGATGAGATGATTTGCTGGCTGAAGGCAGAAGCAGGAGGGCAGCAGATCTGAGTGTAGAGATTTGGGTGCCCTGGGGCACTGGCCCAGTGGGACTGAGTAAGATTTCTCTCTGGTCCCACTGCTGACAGCAATGGCAGGTGACAGGGTCTCCCTGTGACTTCCTGCATGTGAGTCCCAGAAGCAGCTCCAGGGAGTTCCTCTTTCTGAGAAATGGTCTGAGCTGTGCTTTCAAGACCCTTAGCCTGTCATTACTCCTGAAGGGATCATGTCTGAAGATAAGGAAATAGAAATTAAATCCTCTAGGAATCTTGCACTTTTGGAATTCAGCCTTTTCCTTCTCTCTGCTTCATATGGGCCTGAGATGTTTGGTCAATACTCACCATGTGTTCCACAATTAAACACAGACAGAAGGAAGCACAGAGGTGATAAGCCTACAAATGTTAGGTGATACTGGTTGTCATTTTGGTGACACTCAGTGGTGCCTGTGGGATCAGTTTCCAGCCCTGTGTTGCAGCCCTGATACCTCACACACCTTCCTGTAGCTCAGGGTCTGCACAGAGCAACTGCTGAGAGACAGAGTTGTTTGCACCTTTTCAATAACATGTTGGTGTTGTGGGGATTGTTTTAGGTAGGGGATTTTGGAAAAAGGTAGAGTTTCAACTGTTCTTGCTCAGGTATGGAATCTTCTGGGTCATCCAGCTGCTTTTTTGGGGAATGCAGAGGTGGAGTGGAATGGGTGGCAGACAGGCCTAGATTGTAGAGTGGAAACTCAGCTCCAGAGTACCAGTGCAGACTCTCACTGCTGAGCTGCCTGCTGGGGCTGGCAAAGAAGGAAAATGCCCCAGTAACAGCCCAGTGGGATTGTGTCTTAGGGACAGGTGCAGGGAGGTGACACAGAGCAGCAGCATGGGCCAGTCTGACAGCTTCTAGGAAGCAGTGACATAGGGACTGGACATGGTGACAGAGATTTTAGAAAGGCTGTCTTCTAAAACAGCCATAAATAAAGACTCTGAAACCCCTCTATTTGCCTTGTGGATTTCTGTATGCTTTTGACAGCCACAGCATCCTGTGGCAAGGAGCTCAATGATTTCATTAAGTACCCCTTGGAAAGTACTTCCAATTGTTTGACAGAGCTGTCAGGATGGTAATTTAAGAGGGTGCTGCCTAATTCTTGGGTGGAGAGAAAAATCAATCTTTTTGGTACTTGCCTTTCAGGGAGGTGAAGGAGAAGGGACTTGTCAGCCTCAAACACCTGGCTGGGTCCCATTCAGAAGTCCTGCTTTCAAGACTTCGTGACATTTGCTTGGCAGTTACCAGTGAGGTGAGAATATTGTTCTGGATTGTCCCCTGTACTTCATGCACAGTGTGTTGAGTAGATATGTGATTGTTCATTTCCATGTGTGCTCAGAGACTGCCTCCATTTCTGTTTTTATACCTTGTATTTCTAATGTCTGTCAGCTATCTATAGGATCTGTGTGCACAAGTAGCTGTATTTACTGGTAGGTCAGGTATCTGACACTTATCTTTGAGTCAGCTGCCATTATAATGAAATGTGCACATGCAGAAGCATATATACTAATTATATTACTTGCCAGAGTCCTAATCTCTGCCCGAGCTGTAATTCAACTCTGCAAATTAGTCTGTAGACCTAGGTCTGTGTTTTCTGTTTCCTGGCTGAGTGCTTCAACTGCTGGTGTTGCTTTTTTGAACAGAAGCACATGACTCTTTATCCTTATGGCTTGTGCCTTTATGGTTTGAAAGCAGCCCTTGCTTTTATTTGGTTCTTTTTTTTCAAATACAATGGCCTAAAATCAAAGCAATTGACATTATAGAAGGGTTAAGTAAATCACTTTAGTGAAATTTTTAGTTTTAGGCCTGCACTAAGCAGGTCTGAGGCCAGAAATTGGTGCCAGAGTAAATTCCTTTCTGTGCTGGTGCTCTTTTGCTCTTATTGTGCTTTTGCGTTCCTCTGGACACAGTGGGACATGTCATCATCTTCTAGGACTTTTGTCTAAGGCAACTGGTTTCCTTTTCAAAGTGATTCTTATGTTTCCCCTCATGACTTCCCCAGGTGACCAACCTCCGGTCAAAGGTGTCCTACTCGGCCATTGTCACTCTGGGAGAGTTTTTTGCCACCTTGAAGCACGACATGGACTCTGAGGTGGATGAGGTGGTTCGGGTCATTCTCCAGATGCTGCGTAACTCCCCAGAGTTTGTTGAGAAAGCAGCCAGCCAGACCCTGAAGATCATGGTGGAGAATGTGACTCCTGCACGAGCAATGACTTCTCTCCTGGACAGTGGAATCAGGTAGGTCCTTCTTCTAGTGATATTCTTCGCCTTCTAGCGTGCAGGTGGGGCAAGGGATGAGAGAAAGAATGGGAATGGTGGGAGGGAAGGGTCCTGTATCCTGCATCTTCTGTCAGATCAGTGACTGGATTCTCCAGTCCACCTCGTTTCTTTCCTCTTGTCCCCTATTTCTGCCCTCCTGCAGCCCATGAATTCTCAGAATCACAGAACTGTAGAATATGGGGAGTTGGAAGGGCCCCATCAGGATCATCGAGTCCAGCTCCTGGCCTTGCACAAACACCCCAGGGGTCACAGCATGTGCCTGAGATTGTTGTCCAAATGCTTCTTGAACTCTGTCAGGCTTGGTACTGTGACCGCTGCCCTGGGGGGCCTGTTGCAGTGCCCAACCACCCTCTGGGTGGAAAACCTTTTCCTGATATCCAACCTAAACCTCCTATGACTCAGCTTCCTGCTGCTTCCTGGAGTTCTCCCAGTCTGTCAGAGTTGCCTAAATGTGGTGAATGGTGGGGAAGTGAAAGTGCCTGCAAAGCCTAAGGATAGAGCCTTGTGCTTTTGTGGGAAGATTGCAATTGCAGCTGTGAGCGCTCTTTGATATTTCACAGCACTAACCACAGAGGCCCTGGGAAAAACCATGAATCCTCATTATGCTATTATCTTAATAAATAAGAAGGATACTTGCTGGACCATGGAGCACGTGGGGGAGAATGTGCTGGGTGTGGCACAGCCTGCACAGCAGGTGCAGCTCCTGTGAAAAGGAGTCTTGTATGACTGTCCTGTCCTTTGAGCTCTACTTTCAATTCAAACTGGTGTTTCATGTTAGCCTTGAGATGATGAATCATTTTACAGACAGCTTCACAAGCCAAATGCTATGCAACAGCTGATGCAAATGCTGCCTTGAGTGTTGGTGTTGGGCCTGATAATTGCCAAAAGACACTCTCTAGAACAGGACAACCTGGCTAAAATGACTGCCACTCATTCCTCAGCTTTGGAATAGGGTAAAACATTCAGATGTATCCCTTGCCAAGCCTCACAGAAGAAACAGGCTGCATTGCTTTATATTCTGCAACTTCACGGCCCATGGCGTGTTTTCCCTGCCTTTTTTTTCCAGAAGTCTGCAGATTTGGGGATAAATGGCTGGAAAGAGCCTCAGTCCTGCTGAAGCTCTGTGTAGTTGGTGCCCTCTGATGGGTCAGCATGAATTGTCTTTCATTTCTAAAGAAGTCATATGTGATCTCTGTCTTTAATTTTTCTCAGAGTAAATTGTGGGACAGAAATTGAGTATCAGATAGTGCAGGAAGACTGAATTCCTCCCTCGTCCTTGCAGGCAGTCCTTGTGTGCAATGCTAACTTTGGGTTTATCTGAGGACAGAAGCTTCTATAGGTGTCTAAAGTGTCAGGGAGAGCCCAGGTCTCCTTCCCCCAGCAATGACAGGGAGCTCGCTCTGGCCAGGCCTGTGCTGCTGTTGCTCCTTGTCCCTGTGCCCCAGTGTTTGCTCTCCCTTCCCAGGAGCCGCCACGTGCAGGTGCGGAAGTGTGCGGCCGAGCTGCTGCTGTCCTTGCTGGAGAGAATTGGAGTCACGGAGCTCGCAGGCACAGCCGGGGCTGGGAGGCTGGTGCACGCAGCAGGGACACTGGCTCAGGACCGTCACCAGGACACAAGGTAACCATCTTCAGTTCACCTCCTAGCACAGGAAAACTGTCAGGGTCTGTCTGTAAAGGTAAAACCACAGAAGAGTGGAAACCACAGGAAATATTGTCATGTCGTTGTGTGGGTAAGGGCCACAGAATCATAGAATACCCTGAGTTGGAAAGGACCCATCAGGGTCATCGAGTCCAGCTCCTGGCCATGGGCAGGATACACCAAGGGTCACTCCATGTGCCCCAGAGCATTGTCCAAACGCTTCTCCAGCTCTGTCAGGCTTGGTGCTGTGACCACTGCTCTGGGTTGCCTGTGGAAGTGACTACTGGGTAATCTGAGGTTGTCCAGCCTGAAGGAGCATTGCCAACTTCCTGTAACTTGAAGGATTCTTTCCTGAGATCAAAAGAGCTCCGATTAGCCAGTCAAACAGTTTTCTTTGGTCTTAGGTGCACAATACAAAGGCAAAGTGTTGTCTAATGTTCATCTCTGAAGGATCCAAACATCTATTTCTCATTAACTTAAGGCTTTCCTAGAAATATTTCAAGGCTCTTTAGCCAATGTATTCAGTCTTTCTAAACCTCTTCTGCAAATTTCTAGAATACTGTTATCTGTGGCTCGATGACTTCCAAATTTCTTGAAGAAAACTGTGGTTTCCTAGTGGCAAAATCAACCCAAACCACCAAATTCCCTTAATTTGATTATTAAATTCCCATTAATAGCTGCCAAGGACACAAGAGAAACTAGTACCCCTGTGCATACATATAGTATAGAATTATTAATAGGAAGCATGAGATGTTTTGTTCTGGCTTCCCTGACAGTTAAAGAAAGGCAAATTATTGTGCAATGGCAGCAAGGCACTGCTAATAGGATCTTATAACAAAGCAGATGGGTTTCCATGCTCTGTGGGATCCTTTGATTCCACAGAAGCACACCCACAGTTTCAGAATGAAATGGTGTTTTTCTTTCTCTCTTTACTGAGTAGGCAATGCCTTCTTATGCAAGGATTGCACCTGATGATTTTAAGGTATCAGCCTCTTCTGCTAACAGTCTTCATTTGTTTGTTCACTTTTCTTTCTTTTTCTTCCTTCCTGCTTTCCTTCCTGCCTTCCTTCCTGCCTTCCTGCCTGCCTTCCTTCCTTCCTTCCTGCCTTCGTTCCTTCCTTCACCTTCCTTCCTTCCTTTGCCTTCCTTCGCCTTCCTTCCATCTTTCCATAGGCATTATGGACAGGAGATGGTGAAGATGTTGCTGAATCACCAAGAAGGTAAAATGCTTTTGGAGCGATCCGTTCCTGCCCGTGACCTGGAAGATATTCTGAAAAGAATGAAGAAGAGAGTAAGTGTTTGGCAGGAGAAATGTCTCCTTTCTGCAAGTATTGCCATTGCTAATAGGAGATCAAACATACCAAACCTGTCTTTATATCGTTCCTCTTCTGCTGAACCATTTTGCTCCTGGGAATGAGCTGTTAATCCCTGTTCATCTGCAGACCACAGAGGAACTGATATTATTCGGGAAAAAGTGGGCTTTTGAATATTTTGAATATTGGTCACAAACAGGAAAGGGGAAGAGGAGAAAATGGGTTTACATTTAAGGGTAACCCCCCTCTGCGCCCTCCCTACTGTGCCCCCAGTAAAGCAATTAAGTGAGAATGGTGCTTCTGAAGATAAGAGTGTGTGCAAAAGACATTGGAAGCAGCAGTGCCAACAACATTTCCAAAACTGCAAAAAATGTGCAAATCGATCCTAATTACTACAATTACTGTCTGTCTTCTGGGAATATTGCCCTCCTGTCAAAAACTGTGGAGCTGGAAGAAGCTTGGTGAATTCAGCACCATCCGGTGCAAAATTATTTGTTTGTTTGGGAGGGAATTTTTTATTCTTTTTTATCTGCATAATAAAAGGGAGTGCCTTTGTGCAGGAACAGGGAGAGCCAGGTTGAACTGAACTACCTTCCAACACAATGGAACACCTCTCAACCCAAAGAGTTCAAATTTTTCTGCTGCTTTCTGTAAGAACACTCGTTGCCTACCAGTTTGCATTATTCCCATTTATGCTCAAGACTCATGAGTTTGGGATTTTAAACTGCTGCTCAGTATGGCAGCGCCCATAACCTTTCTTGGGCTATTGCAAACAAAGAGTTGGCATCACTGAATCTCTGGCCTGTTTCCTTCTGTAAGTTAGGAAATGTTTCCCTAAGCCTTGGTAGTAGTGATCCTGGTTCTAACTTGTGTTTTCAACAGGGAATTTCCTATTTTATATTCTAAAGATTCGTGCGGTTTCTCTCTGTCTTTGTAGGGGATGGAAGAGCAGAAGAGTGAACTCCCCTCTGTAAAGAGCCCTGTGAAGAAGAGGAGTGATGGCTCCAAGCAGCCCCAGACCACATTGCCTTCTAGTCAGCGGTACTGAGCACTTCTGTTAGATGTGACAAAGCACATGACAGGCTGGACATGTCTTTTCCTCAGGAAAATCTTTCTGGCAGAGATGGCCAGAGATTGTTTCCTTTCCCTACACATGCCCCATGATAATGTCTACTTCTGCATTACACTGAACAAACTTCTCTGGAGGAGTTTCCACAAAAATTAGGTGACAAAAAGACACCCACTGGTTGCAGCTCAGAAAAATCATAGCAGTGGCAAGGGCAGTGTTGTGCAAGCTAGGAGAGGGCCGTATCTCTGCCGCAGAGATATGAGACAAGTAAATTCAACCCGGGTTTTATTGTATCTGAGTGGAGTGTTTTTCAGCTGGGTGTTTTGATGAGAAGTCCCAGTCTAGAAGCAAGATGCCGTTCCCCAAACAAGCAGTTCCCATGCAAGTGGTTTGGCCTGGCTGAATCATAGTTTTCTTACCCTCAAACAGTACCAAGTTTGAGTTGTAAGTAGCAAGGCAATTCCTGAGCAGCTTTGGTCAACAGATGTCTCAATTCTGTCTTGATATTCCTGTCCTTCAAATAATTTGCTTGATGGACAGGATGTTTGGTTGATTTCCCCCTGTGCTGCAATCTGCATTTCAGACAGGGATTTGGTCCTTGCTGTCTCTTCATGCCAATGACAGAGTTACTTGTACTTGTTCTCCTCTGATAACAGAGAGGATATATTTAGCTCTGTCATGCTCAGCGGTGGCAGGAAAGTGATCACATGCCTCAGTAGCATAGCTAGAACCTTCCCATGCTCATGGAAGAGGCAGGTTGATCCAAAATTGTTCCCAGTGGGTATGTTTAGCTGTGCATCTAGTCTCTAGGAAAACAAACTTAATGTGAGCGTAGTGCTGGGATGTCTGGCTTCTCTTTTTATCTCTGTTACTGATTTTCTAGATCCTTCAGATATGCCCCTGTTCATCTGCTCAGATGTATCTGAGCTCCTGTTCCAGATTGTCATGCCTGGTGCAGAGACACTTCTCTGGAGTAATGAGTTTTCTTATTATAAGACACACACCTCCTGTATGAGGAGGCATTTAAACTTGGCAGTAGTGTCTCTCTTTCCCCACACTACAATGTGACCTGTGTGCTTGGGAAGCCATCTGAAGATAGATCAGATGCATCTCATCCTTGGTTTTCCTGAGTAAGCACTGGCGAGAATGTTACTTGCAGTCTCCCATAATGATTGCTATGAGGTCCACGTTGTTTTTCAGAGTCTCATGATTTTCTAGCTTGAGATCACATGATTAGGAAAGCTCCTCTAGATGTTTTGCTCACAATTATCTGCAGATATTACCAGATATAACCAACAAGTCAGAATTTGGTTTTATTTCCCAGGGTGAAGTCGACCTCTGATGGACGCCTCCTACAGCGTCCAAAAGCCCAGGTCACGTTACCTCCAGCCAGGGATGAAACGGAGACGCTCCAGAAGCTTTACGATCTCCTGGAGGCCAAGGGGTTTGAGGCACGGATGGAAGGAGTGGCACTCCTCCTAGACCTGTGCAAAAGCAGCCCCAAGCTCGTCGCCACTAACATTGTCCAAGTATGTAGGATATCTTCACTGTTCCTTCCCTTTAGCTCCTCTCCCAACTTGTAGCAGTAAAGTTAATTCAGTGTGTCTTGGCACTACATCCTGGCTGTTTGGGACAGGCTGGTCCCTCTTACCCAGACCAATTTAATTCAGGTCCAGGCTTCAGGGTAAGTTCTTTCAGTCCAACTGTATTTATCTAGCAGTTGCCTATTGGTGCTGTTCATCAGATGATGACAGAATTTTCCACTGGTGTAACTTCTGCTGTCTCCTACCCCCAGCTGGGTGAAGTGAAGGGAATCCAGCCACTGAAAGCATGGCAGTTACTCTCTAGACACAACATGGGTTTGGATGGTTGAGAGAAGGATCAGGCTGGGTTGATTTAAACCAAGTATTTTTAAAAGGATACTTCTGTAAACTCCAACCTGTCTTGCACAGGCACAACTCCAGCTTCTCATTTCCATCCCTGTCTCTATTCCATGTGGTAAAGATAGTGTTTACCCTTCTTGGGTACTGAATGCTCATTTCTACATCCCCTCTTCAAACAAGGACATTTCAATCCAGCTTTCATGCTGCTTCTTCTCTCCACAGATTTTTGATGATTTTGTCCTGAGAATATCTGACACTCACAAGAAAGTGAAGCAGATGGCGCTGGACGTGCTGGCAGAAATCATAGCCATCCTGGAAGATGACTTGAACCCAGTGATCGTCCTTTTGGTGGAAGGAATACTAAAGAACCTGAACTCAAAGGATCCTGGGGTTCATTCTGCAGCTGTGAACGCTCTGGAAGAATCCATTGCTCATTTAGGTAAGGCTGACCCCTGACATAGACTCTCCTCAGCTGTGTCTCTGCCTCTCTAACACAAGAGAACACAGTGCCTGGAGAGCTCTTGCTGCCTGTGGAACGCTCCAGCTCACATTCACCAGAAGCTGTGGAGGTGCAGTCCTTAGACACCAGTCCCCCAACAGGCTTGAATGTGTCAGCCTTTCCCAAAAGTGCCAGGAGCCCTTGGCTCTGTGCTGCTTGTCTGGAGAAGAGGTCCTGGACTAGAGCTTTGCTACAATTCAGAGGCAAAGGGGTTTTTGGAGTTTCCTTGGACCTCATTTGACTTTCCAAATGAATAGCTTTGCTGTTGGCATGAAGGGACACTGGCCCATCAGAGGTTCTACAGAGCAGCCTCCTGGAAGGCTCCACATTTGTAGGCATTAGCTGCCTATTTTCCACCTTCCTTCTTTGTCTTTTTTTCAAAGGAAAAATTGTGATTCACCAAGTTAATTTCCTCAAAACAAACAGATAGAAATGAAGCTGTCAGTGATGCCTTGTTCCACATGCTGTGTTGCATGGGGGCAGGGTGGCTGTACACAAGCAAGGGCTGCTCTAAATTCCTTTGCTGCAGAGATTTATGTCAGCTCTGAAACTGCTGCACTGGGGAAATATGCCTGGAAAATGGAGTGTTAAAGAGGCAGATCTTCAAGGGAATTTCCACTTTCTTGAGTTCAGCTGCTCTGTGAACTCATGAACTGCCTGACCCAGTGCCTTTCTGTATCCCAAGTCTGGTCTTCTTCCTGTTTGCTCTGGAATGCAAAACCCTTTCACTGCTTATGTGTGGTTGAACTCTTGGGGTCCCTGATGTGAAATGTTTAACATAGCTCCTGGTACAGCAGAAAACTTTGCATTTACAAATGTGAAAGGAGAGCTTTTCTTTGGGAATTTAAACCCCTCACAAATAGGCTGGAAGGAAAGAAGAAAAGGATTCAAAAATCAGCAGAAATCTACTTGAGCTTATATATTGGGGCTGCCCTGCTCTTTCCCTCCCCACTGTCCTTTCTCCTATGACCTCAGAAGAGTGAGCAGAAATGTGTGTTTCTCCTGTAGACAAAGTATCACTGATGAAAGAGTTCAGCCACCAATGGGGTCAACTGAGTGGACAAGCTCTTCTGGATATCACAGAGCGGATCACAGGTATGGGCTCCCCTTCTAAGACAAGAGCTCTTCCTAGGGAGTATTTACAGGGAGTGCCTGTGAATGGACAGTAGAGCAACTGCTCCAAATTGGGGGTGCTGAGCTCGTCCCTCCTGCCCAATCCCCATGGCAGGTGTGTTTGGCAGGTTTTCCCTGGCTGCTGCAGAGCTGTGCAGCACCTGAGATGGGGGCAGCACTCGGTCTGGGGGCTGAGCTCTCACTGGGGCATCTCAGAACCCACCTGCAGGAAAGGCAGGGGCTAAAAATACCCAACTGGCTCCTCTCTTGGAAGCTCGGGGACATCTATGATCCTTTAGGGAAAATGATGGCAAGTGCTGTTGCAGGGATCCATTTGTTTTGTCCTTACAGAATTATTGTTTTATTCTTGGAATGTTTTGAGGCTGAACCCTGCAGTGCCTGGGGGTCACAGCTTAGGTCAAAACTCAACACACAGATTAGAGGCACGGATTTGGTGCAAGGCAGCCTTTGGTGGCAGAGGGGCAGAAGCAGAGTGCTGAGGCTCCCTGCCTGTGCTGTCAAAGTGGCATTGGACTGAGCATGTTCAAACAGTGTCTTCTTGTGTCAGTGCTGTCCAAAATGCTGCAAATGCAGCTGATAATATATTCCTCAAGGAGCTTGCTATGTCAGCAAGGAATGTAAAAATGATAATCTTAATATACAGTAGACAAGATGCTTTATAGCCTTGCTTCAACTGGGTCTAAATTCACTGCTAAGTGTGCCAGCATCTCTAAATGGAAAGTTTCATACACTTTGTATCTTCATTGGAATCTTGAAAGGGCAATGTTCAGTGATTGGGAATGTCACAGGCCCTTTAAAGAGTGTTTGAATAAGGTAGATCTCCAGGAAGAGGGAATTTAGTTTTGGAGTTATTTTGCATGCAAGGAGCCTGTTGGTTAGTAAATTTTTGGCTGTGTTTCATATAGTGCAGTTCAGAAAATTAGCAGGGAGCAGGCTTCAGGGAGAATGTGAGAAAACACTCGTGTTTTGGTTAAATTTCAGACCCTTGTGTAGCATTTTTCTCTCTCTATTCTGGTATTTCAGTGCACATTGTAAAAAAATGCCGTTAACATTGGAAGGGAAAATGCCATTAAAATGTGGAAATGCTCAAATACCACAGCAATGGGGTCTGGGTAATTATCTAAGACACCCTGAGGTTTGAAACAGCTGTTTGTCGGAAACCACAAAAACATTCTGCCAATGACACCAGCTAGTCAGTGATGTTTCTAATCCAACTGTCAAGCAGCACCCATCTCTGTGGGCTAGAGTTTGAAAGTGTGGTCTAATACTGCCTTTTACTATGTGCCACTGAGCAAAGGGAAGAGCCAGATTAGAGTTTTGGCACTTGACATCATGGGTCACCAAAATGGAATCATCTTTGTGTTAGAAATCTCTCAATTATTTCCAATGCATGCCAAATGCATTTCCAAATCTTCAGTGTGGGTTTAGAAAACTTCTAAATGGAAATAAAAGGCACATTGACATTTCAGTCTTTGTTGATGCGGAAACAGATTGTGAAATGATCTAGTACATGTACAAATTCTGCCACAGTTACGAGGCTCCATTTGGAGAAATTAGTCCTGAGGAGTTAGTGGTTCTGTTTTGGGGAGGATCAGCTGCTTTGGCCATTTCTGGATCGTGGGACTCTGTGTGCTATTTCACTGCTCTTAGCCAGAGAGGCTTCCAAGAAGCAAAACTAGGGGTAGATCTTTGTTTACATAGGGGTTGGTGATAAGAGTCTTGTGTCTCTGTCCCGGCAGAGCTGGTGGAAGAAGTTCATGCCAGGAGCCCTGAAGTCGTCCAGCGCTGCGCCCTGCCCGTGCTCTGGTCCTTGCTGGAGAACAAGGCACTGTCTTTCCACAGCGCCAAGGTCCGCACAGTGCTCACCAGGCTCACCTCTGCCCTCTACCAGGTGATGGGCACCAAAATGAAGAAGTGTGCTGCCAGCCAGCCCCCACATGTGTGGGTAAAGCTCTGCAGCATTTTGCGCTGGTGAAGGCTTGGTGTTCTCCAGCAAGCTGACCAAGTGATGAGATGGACACCACCGGATTTGACGTTTTAGCTGTGCCAAAAATGACAAAATACTGAGGAAGGGTGTGCATCTGCCCCTGCTCTCTCCACTGCCCTTCCTAGTTCAGGGGGCCTGAAGCAACTCCAGACTGAGGACAAGGTGAAGGCCCAGCATGGTTCAGCCTCACAGAGAGGTAAGGTGGGAGCTGGGCCGCTTTCTGGCAGGAGGAAGGGTCTTGTGGCAGCCTGAAGAGCCTGTGCACATTGCCAGGGAACAGTTCTGCCCTGCAGGTGCCCCCTGCCATGAGCTGTGCTGCTCCCAGGGCCCCGTGGAGCTGCAGGGCTGCTCATCTGTGGGTCAGGGAGAGGAGCGAGCAGGAGGCTGCATGTGCAGCTGAGCCATTGCTGGAAGCACAGGGCTCTGGGCTCCCTGCTGTCTCAGGGCAGCCCAGAGGCCAGGCTGTTGCCCTGGGAGCTCTGTGCAAGTGGGTCAGGGTGTGGCCCTGGCCTGCCCCAAGGGGCTGCTGGCAGGAGCATGTTTCCCTGGGCAGCTATTTAGAGGTTTCCAGGAAATGTATCCCATGGAATGGGGACCTTCATGCATTAGGTTTGCATTGCGACCTCTGTTACATTTTGTGTCTTCACTTTGCAGACCTGACTCTTGCCAAGAAGGTTTTCCTGGAAGTTTCCTATATTGTCTTAGCCACATAGTCCTTGCCTCTGGTCCAGAAGAGTTCTCTTTCCTCTGAGCTCAGGAAGAAGCTGCTGCCTATCCAAAGAGTTTTTGAAGAAAAGAATTTATGCATTACCTGGTGTAGCTACAGATGTACATATGTTCTGATAGTTAGCTGAAGGTTTTAATAAATGTATCTTGATTGTATTTTTTAAATTTTGATGATTTATTTTGAATTGTATATATTTTATTCTGATCACATGTTTTGATTTTTATATTTTAAATAAATTATTTTTTTAAACAAACAAGCAGAGGATGTGAGTCCAGGACCTAATAGTTTGGAGGTTATCAGAGTGCAGCTCACTTGATGTGCCAGTGTCTCACCATATTCTTTCTTCACTTGGCCTCTCCTCTTCCTCTTTTGCATGTTGTGTCATTTGTGCTGCTAATTCCAAGTTTATAACTTGGAATTTTAATGGGGCCACCCATTGACATGTTTGGGGAATAATGGAACCAACAGATCCTGTATAGTCTAAATTTTCTTGTTAGATGTATTCTGTGCTCACAAAAGGCCTGCGCAGAGAAACAAAGAGAAGTGTTCCCAAATCACAAAGCTTTGCTCCTTTGCAATCTGACCCAGATCTGTCTCAGAGGTGTCTTCAATCCCAGTTGTTTGCAGGAGGATGAGTGGACTGTGAGGTCAATAACATTTGTCAATGGTTTCTCAAATCTTTATCCCAGCCTGGGATCCATTCAGCCCAGGGGAATGGGATAATTTGTTACCATGGATCAGTGCTTGCCAGTGTAATGAATTCCTGAATAATTGGAACACGCAATTCTGGATTCAGCTGCAGCTCTTGGTGGGCTGTATGATCATTGACTGTGCTGCCTTTCCAGAAATGATTTTGCAGTTTCCTTTCATCATCATTTTAAGATTTTAAACTTCACATTTCAATTTGCTTTGCCTTTGGGAAAAACACTTTTGGGCCCAATGCAAACCGTAGCCTTTTGACAGCAAAATCCTCCTGGTTACCAGCTTCTGATGTTACAGAAGAAAATGTATGTGAATGTGTTAGTTTTTCTGAAGGGAAAACAGTATGTCAAACTCTATGTGCTTGTTTAGCTATGGGTCTAGTCCTGGCCTAGTAAAGCCCAGGAAGGGTGGCGTGTTTGCAGTGAAAACTAGTCTGTGAGCTTATGGGGTTGCCATCACCAGCAGAGTGCATGTGTCCTATGGGGATTCCTCTGGAGACAAAATCAGGGACCCTCTCCATGCCCTGATAGTCTCTTAGATCTTTCTAAAATATCCTAGAAAAGGCAGTGAAACTTCACATCTCCTTTCACACCCACTGTTTGAATAGGGGCATTTTTATCCCTCCTCAAAGTCATTGCTCTTGCACACCAACAATACGAACATCCACGGACAGAATGATGCCTGGCCCTCCTGCTGGTGCTTGAGAGTACTGGTAAGTGAAGATCTGGGTAGCTACCAATATTAACACTTAATCAGCATTTCATGCTCCTTCAGGATATCCAGATGTCAGGGCCTTTTGTTTCAAAGCAGTAGCTGTACCATCACTCTCTGGGGAAGAACAGTAAATGGGAAACAGCGACTGCCAGCATTGCAAGTGTGGGGAGAAACCTGAAGTGTCTTTGTATAAAGGTGAATGGGAAGAGTATAATTGCCAAAGCTTCACTAGGATAGCAGGATCAGTTCTTTACTGCATGCTTGCAACATGATCATTTGGGACCTTCTTTTTGTATCTCATGCAGGAAAAGAACTGTTAACAATCCCACATTGGGATGTAGCTCTGTAGTAGCTCACAATGAAGCAGATTGCCTGTTTTGTCACTGCCAGCCCTGCTGACCCTGCAAGGGACCATAGTGCATCCCATGCCTGTTTTGCCTCCAAGCAAAGCTTGGCTTGCCTTTTTAGTGTGGAATAAATAAAAGAGTAACAAAATGGACAATTAAATGGATCACTTTGGAGGATAGGCTCATGCTTTCACATGTTAGCCCTGTACCTCATGCTCCCAAGGCTTGTTATTCATCATCAAACATTTTAATAGAAAAACCACAGCTCTCATGTTAAATATGAGTAAAATTGCATCAGATCATGGAGAATTCTGCTGGAAGGAACCGGACAAAACCCTTCCAGCATTCACTTGCAGTTGTCCTGGATTTCTGCAGCCCTGTGTGGAAAGCTGCTGTAGGCAGAATGCTTGCAGTTGGTTTTATGGCCTTTATGAAAGGTGTGTGGAGAAGTATGCAGGGCTCCCCTAGGAGAAAATTGTTTGTCCAAGAGCAGGGCCATGGTGCTGGCAGAAGCAGAGCAGCCCCACCCCCAGCCCGAGAGTCTGTGAGCTGAGCTATGCCAGGGAGAAAAGACAGCAAGGGACCCCAGCCCAGCTGCTTCACCTGCCTGACCATTCTGACATCTTTTTTGCTTCAGTTCCCTTATTGCAATCAGTGCATACAAGAGTTTACTTGATCCCTTTGATGCCAGGGAGCACCAAGAGCTTGAACCTTGCTGGAGTCCAGCCCTGCCTGCCTATCTTGGAATACAGGGAAAGCATGAAGAATCTGGGCAGCCTTTGAGACAAAGTGGAATTTTGCTGCTTCTAATTCCCTCCCAGCTTTTGCAGGGGGTTGACAGCTCCATCCCTGCAAGCCTCTCCCTTTTGCAAGGCACACACAGACCTTGCTGGAAGCTCAGGGTTCTTGAAGGGGCTGCTGCAGTTGGCAACAGGAGCCGTTGTTGAATTTTTCAGGCTGCTTAACCCCCCCACCCCCATCCCAAAAGCCACCAAGTGGCTGACGAAAGACAGAAAAATATTTCCTTGGAATAAGGGAGGCCAAAAGCTTGGAAAAGGATGAAAGAAACACTCCGATGATGATGATAATGACAACAAAAAATTTATTTTTGACAGCAAGTGAACACCCGCCGCCCTCCAGCCCTCCCAGCCTGGCAGGCCGAGTGGTGCCATTTCCATGGCATGAGGTGCTGGTAGCCTGGGCAGAGAAACCAGAAAGCCACGGTCAGTGGCAGCAGGCTCCTGTACCCTGTGTCCCACCATGGCCTGTGCGTGGGCCAGGCTGCTGGCTGTGCTCAGAGCCCAAACCTCCCGACCATTCTCTCATTTTTAGAGGAGAGCAGCATGGCAGGCCACGCTCCACCTCTTCTGCTTAAGCATGGCACAGCAACCTCCTCAGCAGCTGCAAGAGCGAGATTCTCGTGTGCCCGCTGCCCTCTGCCCCAAGCCCTTCTGCCACCTGTGCTGTGGAGCCGGGTACCCACCTCTGGAGACCTGCTGCCAGGAGAGGAGCTGATCCCACACGAGCTCCTCGTCCTTCCTGAAGGGGATGTCCCCACACACTGTGGCCCCCCGGGGTAGCGCCAGCACTGGACAGGCTCCACGGATGGCGCCAGCGCTTCCCCACCCGGTCCAGGCACCGGGTGCAATCTTCCTGGAAAAAACAAAGAACAATTGCATCAAAGTGAATTCCGAACAAGACCTGGAAACAAGGAAAAGCGCCAAAGGTTATGACAGTTTCACAGGCCTGGGGAAGGTCTGACCACTACATGTGAGAATGAAACCTCTCCACGGGTGGGGACAAACCCCACCTTTCCCACCTGTGAGTCCATCTCTTCCTCAAGGGCCTGCAAAGCAGAGCAGCTGGGGCATGGCTTCAGAACCCGTCCTCTCTGCTGCTCCCCATCCACACAGATGGATGCTTTGGTCAGGCTGGCTGCCCCCACCCCAGTCTGTGGCAGGCATGCTGGCAGAAACTGTCAGCAAGGCCAGGAGCCAGCTCCCCTTCCACAACACCCGTCCCCTGTCCCGACAAAAAGCAGCTGGGCAGGTGACAGAAAGATTAATATTCCCCATTGCCACCGAGCGGGGAACCTGCGGCGCGTGGCCGGGCCAAGCCCTGCCGTGCCTGGAAGCACGAGCATCGTCCCCACCCCTGTGCCAGCTGGGAACTCATCGATTTTGTCAGGGTGCAGAGTGTGTCCTCCGGGAAGGGGCCGCAACCAAAGCCCATCGGCTTTGTCCCGCCAGCAGCCAGCTCCAGGATGGCGTTCTCCAGCTCCATGTCGTGCTCCAGAAGAACACGCCAGCTGTGCCTCGGCTTGCAGGGACATCGTGATGCCATTGAGCTGCAGGGGGATGTTTCCCCTCTTCCAGTCCGGGGCAACTTCACCACACTCTGCCATGACTTCTCCAAGAAGATGGGGAGCCCTGAGCTGCTCCCTCCACAACTCACCAGGGACCCATGGAAGTATCTCCTGGGCTGCGCTCTCTGCTCCGTGCCGCGGCCACACGGAAAAGCTCTGGGGATTTCTCTGAGCACCACAAGACGTGAGCAGCTGGAACTTCCTGGGCTCCTGCATCCTACTGTGCAGAGGGATGGATCTCTGCTGTCTCCTGGGCCAGGTGGGGCTTCTGCAGCCAAGAATGCTCTACAAGGTCTTCCAGGCTTGCCTGTCTGCAGACACCTGATGAGGTGCTGGCACTTTGCAGAGAGAAACCAGAAAATGCTGGATAACTCCTGGCCATGCTCTCCCAGATTCCACAGTGCCCATGCCACACTAGGAGTGCTCAGAGCTGCACCCAAAGCCTTCCATCCATCTTCCCTTTCGGAGGTGAGCAGCACAGAGACACACGTACCACCTCCTCCTGCTAAGCCCAGGAGATCAACCTCCTCATTAGCTGCAAGAACAGGATGCTGATGTGCCAACTGCCCACTCCCAAACCTGTTCTTGTTCCCGTGCCCTGAAGGCACATCTCCACCTTGAGACACGTGGGGCGGGAAGAAGAGCTGGCCCCGGACGATGTCCTCTCCGGTTCTGAAAGGAAGGTGCCCGCACACCAGATGATAGAGCAGAATGCCCAGGGACCAGATGGTGGCTGGCTGGCCCTGGTAGCAGCCAAAGAAGATCCACTCTGGGGGGTAGTACTCTTGCATTCCTATGGGACACAGGCACAGCTCATCAGGCCTATGCTACTGCATCCCTCCCAGCCAGCTCCACAACAGCCAGCCCCTACCCCGCCGAAAAGCAGCTTGGTTGCAGTTGGCTGAAGAAGGATTCCCCCTTCCTCCCTGTAAGAGTTGGTCCAAATTTTCTCTGATCTGCCTCACCAGCATCATCAGAGACTGAGACCCCAGGACCCCACCACTCACTCTGGACCTGAGTTCTGGCCTGGCTGAGGTGGATGCTTGCCAAGGGACTGTTTGTTGGTGTGCTTGGAGCTTGCCATGGTACGCTGCTCTCAAGAGCAGGGAAAGCACCCTGTTCCTGCACCTGTTTCATGGAGTGACGATCTCCTCATACAATAGTCCATAAATCTCTCCACCTTTTGGCCAGAGACCACTCGCTTTGAAAAAGTACTATGAAAAGTGATTTTTTTAAAGAGACTTTGAGATCTCTTTCTCTCTGATGGATTGAAGATGCATCTATCATCGGATGACCACAAGGATGCGTCCCATCTGTTGGTAGCTATATCCCATCCTTTCTCTCTCTCTCTCTCCCCTTTTACTTCGTTTCCTTTACCTCTTTCTCTCTTTCTCTCTCTCTTCTATCACAAAACTGAATTGCTAACACACAATAAACTGCATTACTGCTTTCTGTTGAATAAAACCTGAGTATCTTGCTTTTTGTCTTTTACACCCTGGGGTCAAAAGAACCATCGTGACTCCCGCTCAGGTTGAGCTGATAGTGACATTAAATTGGCGTCACGAACAGGATTTCTGACACACCGAAGGGCTGCTGGTTTTGTGTAGTCTGTAAGAGGAGAAGGATGTCTTGCCTCAGCCACACCTAATTGGCCACCTCGACAGGGTGAGTCAGACTAGAAAGCAAGGGGGGCATTTCAGATTTCCCGCAAACTGCACGCACTTGCGTGAAAAGCATCCCTACGCTCGTTTGAGGGCTCTGTCTTCAGAAATTCACAAAAGATCTCTTGGTACATGTTATGGGTTATGTTTTGACTAGCTCCTCTTCCTACCCCCCACCATGGAGCTGCCGGCCCCTCCCCCGAGCTGTTTTATCTAGCCGGGTGTTTTTCGGCTTTTGGGGCTTTTTGCCGCTGCTTCTACTGCTCACTGCTTTGGCTGCTGCTTGCTGCTGCTTCTGCTGCCCCCCTGCCCCCCTCCCCTCAGCTGCTCAGCTGCTTTTCCCCCCCCCCGCTGCCTAAACTGCCCCTCTCCCTTTCCCCCCCCCCCCCCCCATCCCTAAGATTTGCACCGGCTCCAGAGGACACGGATCTGAACTTCGGAGACCACCTCTGGAAGTCTGCCAAAGAAGCTCTGCTGCCCTTCCCGGCGAAGATCTGCCGAGTTCATCTCAATCTGGGTCTGTGCTGGGAAGTGTTTCTTTTGTATTTTGTTAATAAAAAGTTTTTTCCACTTTCCCCTGAAGAAAATTCTTTCCGAGCTTAGTGAAGGAAGGAATTGTAAGGGGGGGAGGGGACCCTTTGGAGGTCTTTTTCCTAAAATTTGTCCCAAACTTGGACAGTACAAAAGGCAGAACTGTGCTGTTCTTGTTGTTTTTTGTTTGTGTATGTAACTCTAGTCTCTTCACCCACCCAGGGAAGAGAGGGGGCTGTACACAGCAAAATCTGTGTGTGTAACTAAGTGTTGACCTCCCTTAGTGGCTTTACATTCCCCCTCACAAAACAACTGAAATTCATAGTGCACACTCTGTTATTGTTGTTATTGTTGGGGTTTTGTTTGGTTGGTTGGTTTGTTTTTTGTTTTGTTTTGTTTCATTTTTTGACTGTTTGGGATCACGAAGAGACAAGCTGGTTTTGTGACTACAGTAACGCCTCCCAAGCAGGGTGGTCTCTTCACCCACCCAGGGAAGAGAGGGGGCTGAGCACAGTGAAAGTTATGCGTGTAACTAAGTGTTGAACTCCCTGAAGTGTTTTTTTCCCCCTAGCAAAAATTACTGAAAATCATAATACTAAAGATAAAGCTGTGTTTTTCACTTTATTAGCTAAATATAACACCAGACCCTCCCAAGGGGGAGAAGATTGGGCACACAGCAACTGGTTTAATTTAGAAAATATGATTGATAGGATACATTCTTTACAACATGAAACAAAATTCAAACTGGGCAGAAATAAGACCATTCTCAGAATCGTTGGAGAGGTTGAGAAAAAGTCTCCGAATGTATTCAGGAACAGACCCTGATTCCCCAGTCAGGGAAGTCCTTTGAAAAACACAGTTTGTTGGGAGACCATGGGAAGGCATAACAGAGGAAGTTCAAGAAAATAGAAGGATGGCAGGAAAAAGGGTTATAGCACCTACTTAGAGAAGTGCAGCAGGTTTATACGAGAAGGGAAGAAGAGCAGCAGAAAGCACAAGTAAAGGTGTTGGTAGCAGCTGTGAGGGAAGCACAAAAGCAGGAGAGGGTCCAAGATAATGTGAAACCAACACAGAACCGTCAACCTCAGAAGAAACGAAGCCTCTCCCAGAAGAACACAGACAATCAAAGGGATGCACCAGAGTACTTCTATTGTAAGAAAAAAGGCCATTTCAAGAGAGAGTGTAAGAAGAGGATGAGAGACAAGAAGATTTTCCAGGAAGATATGACGTGTCAGGGGCTTTCTCATTTAGGGTACAGACCATCCAGAGAGCCCCTGGTAAAGCTGAAAATGGGAACCCAAAAACTTGAATTTATATTCACAGTGGATTCAGGAGCTGAGCAAAGTACTGTTCAGCAGTTGCCCCCAGGATGTAATAGAAGCAACGATACTATGGTATTTATTGGGGCAAAAGGGGAACCCTTCAAGGTTCCAGTAATTAAAGATGTAGAAATAGAATCAGAGACCAGGTTTTGTTTAGGGAATATGCTATTAGTCGAGGAAGCTTATTATAACTTGCTAGGGAGAGATTTAATGGTAGCTTTGAAAATAAGTCTGATTGTACAGGGATCCCGGCTCATGGTAAGTCCATATAATTTAACAATAGAGGATGAGAAAAGAATAGATCCTAAAGTCTGGCACACCCAAATGGAAGCTGGAAAACTAGAAATGAAGCAGATTCACATTGAAATTGATAGGCCAGAGGATCCCATTAGAATTAAACAATACCCCATTCCTATGGAAAGAAGGAAAGGATTGAAACCTGTAATAGAAGACCTATTGAAAAAGGGGGCTTTGAAACCCTGCATGTCTAGACATAACACTCCTGTCTGGGCAGTACGGAAGACTGATGGTAGCTACAGGTTAGTACAAGACTGAGAGCTGTGAAGTGGAGAACTAGAACATTATTTCCTACTGCCTCAAATTCATACACTATATTAAATAATATTTCTCCTGAAGATACCTGGCATAGTGTAGGTTTAAAAGATGCATTTTGGGCCTGCCCCCTAGCTGAAGACAGTCGGGACTACTTTGCTTTTCAATGGGAAGATCCAGATACAAACAGAAAGCAACAACACAAGGAGACTCCTTTGCCACAGGGGTTTCTAGACTCACCAAACCTGTTCAGCCAACAGTTGCTGAGTCAGTTTGTGCAAGTAGAAGGGACCAAATTTTTACAAAATGTAGATGATCTACTGGTAGCAGGTCCAAAAGAGGAAGATATAAGAACAAGTTCCATAGCATTACTTAATTTACTAGGGGACAAAGGGTTAAAGGTTTCCAAGTCAAAACTCCAGTTTACCGAACCTGAGGTTAAATATCTGGGACATTGGCTAACAAAAGGGAAAAAGAAGTTAGACCCTGAAAGAGTAGCAGAGATTGTTGCCCTACCCTCCCCACAAACAAAAAGGAAAATAAGGCTGCTACTGAGACTTTTGGGATATTGCAGACAGTGTATTGAAGGATATAGTGAAAAGGTAAAATTCCTATATGGAAAGCTCACTACTGATAGATTAAAATGGACCAAACAAGATGAGGAAGGATTCAAGGAGATAAAAGAAGCACTCATGACAGCTCCAGTATTGAGTCTTCCTGATATATGTCCCAGTCTGAGGTTTCTCCTTTGCCCCGAGATCACCCCAGAGGGACACGAAGGTGGTTCAAACCCTGGTTTTCTCTGAAGCAGCTGAAGAGAGATTGCCGGAGATGGTTTTCTCTTGTTCCAAGGATTGTTTATTGTTTCATATCTCAGAGACTTTTTGCCTGGCCAGCAGGGTCTGCTCAGCCTGGCATCCATGGTGGAATCTGCCTGGTGAAGGCAGGGCTGATCTTATATAGTTTGTACTACGTATTATATGTTTGCAAAATTTTCCCAATACAATACAATTTTATTAAATGGTCCAGCCCTGACCCCATCCAATCCAAGAGTGCCAACGTGTCACCCAACATGGGTGACATGGAGAAGAAGGAGGAAAAGGTGTCCACCCCCCAAATTCTCCATCTTGGCCACGTGTCCCTTATCATAAACATTCCCAAAAGTCTATTTATCTACGTTCTAACAATCTAATTTACACTTCACTAATTTTGGTAGCTTGTTTCCATTCCCTCTGGGTTTGTAATTTTCCCCAGGGGTTAAAGTTCAGTGCCTGAGACACTAGGATCTCACTCAGGAGTCTTTGAGACCCTTGCCAGGGGTGTTTTGAGACCCCCAAGGAGGCCACGGGTATGCCCTGGGCTCCCACACAACCCCCCCCCAAATCTCTCAATGCTGCCCCCAAAATCCCGTTTGGGGATTGGGGGGTTTTGACCCCCTCAGTTTGGGGTGAAGGTTGAGATCAAAACGATTCCCTGGAAACAGCAGAGAGACCGGGAACGGGATTGGGAACAGGATCAGGGTTGGGAATGGGAACGGGATCAGGATCGGGATCGGGATTGGGAATGAAATAGCGATTGGGAATGCAATCGAGTTTGGGAATGGGAAAGGAATCAGTATTGGGAAAGGGATTAAGATCAAATGGAATAGGGATCAGAAATGGGAATGAGATTGGGAATGGGAACGGGAACAGAAGTGGGAATCAGAATGGGATTGGAATTGATAATGGGAACAGGAATAGGATGAAGATTGGGAATGGGAACGAGATAGGGATCAGGACCAGTAATGGGATTGGGATTGGAATGGGAATAGGAATGAGATATAGATCAGGAACAGGACTGGGAATGGGAACAGTAAGAAGATTGAGAATGGGATCAAGAACAGGAACGAGTTAGGGATTGGGAACAGGATTGGGAATGGGAACAAGTTTGGGAAGGGGAACAGGAACGAGATAGGGATTGGGAACAAGATCAGGGTGCTAAAGCTGTGATATAAATAGGTGCCTTGGCTGGGAAATCTCAAATTGGAGAACCAAAACCAGTACAGGCAGGAACAACTTTTCCTGGCTGGGAACTGGTATTCCAGTGATCCATGCAGGAGCGTCCAGACTGTGATGATGGGGGCTGGGATCACATGGACTGGGATCCTCCTGACTGGGACTGCACAGACTGGGACCAGATGGATCAGGGCCTTCCAGACTGGGATTGTACAAACTGGGAACACATGGACTGGCATTGTAGAAATTGGGAACACATGGACTGGGACTTTACAAACTGGGACCATATGGACTAGGATTGTACAAACTGGGACCATATAGACTGGGATTGTACAAACTGGGACCATATGGACTAGGATTGTACAAACTGGGACCGTATGGACTGGGATTGTACAAACTGGGACCATATGGACCGTTCTGGCTGCACCAGGACGATGTGAACCGATGTGGCCCTGCCCCACCCAGGGGTCCCTCCCAGTCCCGTTCGGGAGCGCAGCCAAAACTCCCCGGAGTGAACGCGGAGGTCCCAGAGTGCTCCCGGTGTCAGTCCCAGTCTTGGAGCAGTCCTGGAGCGCTCCTGGTGCTGAATCTGATCCTGGTGTTGATCTCAATCCCAGAGCAGGGCTGGTCTTGGTCTCAGTCTCAGTCCTATATGGGTACCAGTCTCAGTGCTGGTTCTGTTTTCAGTCTTGGTATCAGTCACAGTCTTGGAGTGGTTCTGGTCCCAGTGCTGGTTCCGGTGCCGGTGCTGGTCCCAGAGTGCTCATAGTGCCAATCTCAGTCTCGGTGCTGGTTCTGGTTCTGGTGCTGGTCCCAGAGTGCTCATAGTGCCAATCTCAGTCTCGGTGCTGGTTCCGGTGCCGCTCCCAGTCCCAGAATTCTCCCGGTGCTGGTCCCAGTGTTGGTGCTGGTCTCAGTCTTGGTCCCAGTGCCAGTTCTGGAGCCCATTTTGCTCTCGGTCTCCGTACCAAAGATTTTAGGCCTGTTTGGGCAATTTTAGGATAAACTGGGCCATTTTAGGTTGGATTTTAGGCACCATTTGGACAATGTTAAGTCCATTTTCAGGATTTTAGACCACTTCGATGTGGATTTGAGGCCTCTTTGGCTGATTCTAGGACAAACCTGGTGGATTTAGGCTGCATTTGAGGCTCTTTTGGGTGATTTTAGGCCAAACCAGGCCCTTTTAGGACCGTGTGGCCCTTTGGCCCCGCCCCTTTCCCCTCACAGTTCCGGCTCTTTCCTTGACCCCGCCCCTCCTGGTTTGGAATGTGGGTGGAGGAGGAGGAGGGAGGAAGCAGCAGCAGAAGCAGGAGGAGAGAAGGAGCCAATCAGCCGCGCTAACCCGGAGCTCCCTGAACTCGCAGCCCCCCCAGGACCATCGCCCCACATCCCAGGTGCCCGGGGAGAGGAAACTCACCCCAAATATCCCAGGGAGGTCCCTGGGTTTGGGGTGTTTTGGGGGGGATATTTGGAGCTTGCAGCGCTCCAGAGCCGAGCCGCAGATGCCCCTTGGGGGGACATCGGGGGGTCCCCGGGAGGTGTTTTTGGGGGTCCCGGTGGCGGCAGAGCCCCGGCGGGGGCGGGGGGATGCGGGTCTCCCCGCAATGGGGGTTGGGCTTCCCGGGCCGGGCCCTGCGAGCTCTGCCGGGGCCCGTGGGGACCGCGCGGGGCCGGCGGCATCGGCGGGGGGACACCGGATTGGGGAGCCCCGGGAGAGCCGCGGCTTCCCTGAGCGGGACCCCAGAGAGAGGAGAGCCCCAGAACCCCAAAGCGGGACCCTGAGAGGGGGGAGGGACCCCTGGGATTGCCAGGACCCCGGTGGGGGTGCTGGGGCTGGAGGGGCGCGATGGCCGCAAAGGGGTTCGGGGGTCCCGGTGCTGGAAATGGCTGCTCCCAGTATGAGCCCGGTCACTCCCAGTATGATCCTGGTCACTTCCCCTCGGTGCTGGCGGGATCCCTGTTGCTCCCAGTGTGAACCCAGCTATTCCCAGTAATTCCCTCTGATGATTCAATTTGCTCCCAGCAGGTTGCCAGTTGCTGCCAGTTCCTCCAGCTTTTGTCCAGTGTGTTCCCAGTTCTCCCAGTTGCCCCCAGTACAGTGGCTGTCACTCCCGGTGTAACAGAGTATGTGTAAGGCTTTGCTAATCAAACCTTGCTAAATTAGAGAATACGGCCAAAAGACCACTGAAACTTGCTTAAGCAAGATTATGTCTCTAATAACCACAAACATCCTGTATGTGCCCAGTTTGTGGATGCTTGAAAAGAAAGATAGGAAAAAGTCAACCAATGATTAAGAGAAGAAGACCACGGCCTTCCTCCCCACGACCACCAGGAGCCAGGAGGAGCCCCCAGCAACTGGCTGTGCAGACACAGAAGGAACGTGAGAAGATGCTGAAAGGCACGGACACGGGAGAAGATGAAAATAACAGAGGGACTGACACGGAGTGGGGTGCGCGCCGTTGGTGGAGCGGAGACTCCCCGGATGCCCAGCGCTGATTTGCTTGCTGCCACTTGCTCAATAAATTCTTTATTGATTCCATTTATTGGAGTTGATCAATTTATTACAGCCTAATTTATAACAAATTTGATTTGGATAAAGGCTGTTTGGCCTGGAACCCTTGCAGGGGAGGCGCCCTGCTGAAAAGCGGCCTCTGTTACGGTGCTCCTATGCCAAAACCTTTACCCACAAACCTAAAATTAGGCAGCCAAGCAAATAAACCCGGTGATGCCCCATGATCTTCGTGCACAGAGTCCGGAGGGAGATGCAGGACGCATGAGCATAGGCCAGTTTTCCATTGGGTTGGGGCTGGGTTTCCTGAGCTGTGCCTCTGCCCACCCTAGGGAGGGCGGCGTGAGTGGGGACACTCAGCAGGGGGTTCCCAAACTCCACCAAGAGCTGGGCCACGACCAGGGGAAGTGCATGTGTGAGTGACAGAAGGCACCTCGGAAGATTGGACAGAGGAAAAGCAAGCCCTCTGATCCCATGGGTTTGGAAGTGAAGGCTAGACTTCCACAAATGCCATCAGATAGCCCGTTAGGACTAATGACAAATTTTTGGGATGCATACCCTTCTAGGCAGGGTAAGAATAAAACAAAAATGGTCCATTGTTGTATGGAAATTGGGGGGGAATGCAGATTATGGGAGATCATCTTTTTTGGTCAGTGTTTGGAGCCTTTGAGGACTGGATATGCCAGGCCCTAAATACTTATGTAAGCTCAAAGGAACCCTTTAGTTTAGAAGACTGAATATAGGATTTTTATGGATAGGCTCTGAAACTCGAGCACTTTTATTTCCATTGAAAGAAAAGTGGGGGCTAAGGAAGAAGAAAACTAGGAATGAGAAAGATATACCAACCTCTCCCCCTCCATATGTCCCTCCACCTCTTCCAGCTGTCCCATCTGCCCCTCAGGGGGCAGAGGATTCCGACTCCTCTCCAGACACTTCCGAACCCACCCCGAGAATTGCCAGAAGTAGAGCCAGAAAGCAGGAGGCAGGGAATGCCTCATATCCTCTTAGGGAAGTAGCAATGGGGGGGGCCCAGCCAGGAATGGGGTATGTCTCTGTTACTCTGAACTCTGGGGATGTGAGAGATTTTAAGAAAGAAATGGGGAGTTTATTGGAGGATCCCTTGGGGTGGCCAAATGGGTAGATCAATTCTTGGGTTTAACATACACACCTGGGAGGAATTACAGGCCATATTAGGAATCTCATTAACAGCAGAGAGCGAGATATGATCTGGAGGGCGGGAATGAGGCTTTGAGATCAACAACATCAACAGGGGCCTGTAGCAGATACCAAATGGCCCCTACAGAGGCTGCCCTGGAATAATCAGAATGATGCTGATAGGGGACATATGCAGGACTTAGGGAACATCATTATCCAGGGGATTAGGGAGTCTGTCCCTAGAGGACAAAATATCAATAAGGCCTTTAACAAGCAAAAGAAAAATGAGACTCCCGTGATTGGCTGGAAAGACTTAGAAAGAACTTGCAATTATATTCGGGGTTGGATCCTTCCACCCCAGTGGAAGACCCAGGGTCTTACTTAAGACCCAGATACACACAGGAAACAAGAGTTGAGGTGGACAGTGTTGCCCCAAGGATTCACAGAGTCTCCTACCCTGTTTGGCCAGGCACTGGAACAAATTTTGAGGGAGTATGAATTGGATGAAGGCGTAATTTTAGTCCAATATGTGAATGATTTAATACTGGCTGGACAGGATGAGGAAAAAGTGAGGCAAGAAAGTATCAAATTATTACACTATTTGAGTTTACAGGGACTCAAAGTGTCCCAATCAAAATTGTAATTTGTAGAAAGAGAAGTAAAATATCTGGGGCACAGGTTGAGCAGAGGAACTAAGACCTTAGACCCTGACAGGGTCAACAGTATTTTATCACTACCAACTCCTCGAAATAAGAGACAAGTGAGACAACTGTTAGACTTTTTGGGATATTGTAGGCAATGGATTGAGGTTTACAGTAAAAATGTCAAATTTTTATATAGTAAAGTCACAAATGAAAGGTTACTGAAGTGGTCAGAAGAAGATGACAAACAATTAGAAGTTCTTAAAACAGATCTGGTAATTGTCCCTGTATTAAGTTTACCAGATGTCTGAAAATCCTTTTTCTTATTCATAAACATAGGTGAAGAAACTGCATTTGAGGTATTAGCACAGGATTGGGCTGGGAAGAAGAAGCCTATAGGATATCTTTCAAACCTTTTAGATCCTGTAAGCAGAGGCTGGCCCATGCGCCTACAAGCCGTGGTGGCTGCAGCTCCTGGTAGGAGAAGCACAGAAAATAACCTTTGGAGGAGAACTGAAAGTATTGTTCCCCCATAACATTAGGGGAATCTTACAACAAAAAACCAGACAAATGGATTACTGATGCTAGACTTTTAAAGTATGAAGGGATCTTAATATCTTTATCCTGATTAGAGCTTGGGGTAACCAGTTTACAAAATCTGGTCCAGTTTTTGTACGGGGAACCAACCGAATCTATTACACGTGATTGTTTACAGAACATTGAAGAGCAAACCAAAATTAGACCAGATTTTCAGGAAGAGAAATTAGAAACTAGAGAAAAACTTCTTGTGGACAGATCACCCCAGGTAGTTGAGGGTAAGAGGAAATCAGGATATGCCATAATTAATGGTAAAAGTTTTGAGGTAATTGAGTCAGGCCTGCTAAGTCCTAGCTGGTCAGCACAGGCTTGTGAACTGGATGCAGTTTTAAGAGCACTCAACTTGTTAAAAGGAAAAGTGGGAACCATCTATACAGATTCTAAATATGCTTTTGGCATAGTACATATCTTTAGGAAAATCTGGGGAGAAAGGGGATTAATAAACTCACAGAGAAAATAATTGATTCACCAGGAATTAATAATTCAGATTTTATATGCCTTGTGAGGGCCTGAAGGAATAGCAGTAATTCATTGAAGAGGGCATCAAAAGGGACTAACTCCACTAGTTAGGGGAAATAACCTAGCAGATCAGGAAGCTAAAAAGGCGGCCTTGCTGGTAATAAGAGAAAAAGAAAGTGAAGAAGAATGGGCATGAGAAAAATGTCTGACTTGTGGGCTAGATTTATTTGAACCTCCCTGTCATAAATGTTGGGATGATTTTAAAAGTGAAGCTTTACACTGTAGTTGTTATGATATTACACATAATTTTGTTGCTCTACATGGGAAAAAGCATTATTTGTTCACCTTTACAGTAAAACAACAAAACAAAACAAAACAAAACCCTAAAACAACAACACCCCTCCCCCCAAAAAAAACCCCAAACCTCAAAAAAGCCAAGTTAGCACAAATAGGAGCAAAAGAGGCTGAAGAAGGAAAATGGGAGCTTCCCGATGGCCAAGAAGCAGTCCCTAAGGAACTGCTATAAGCATTAAGATAATAAAGAAAGTCTTTGCTGCCCTGGGAACTAAATGGGAATATTATACCCCTTGGCATCCACAAAGCTCGGGAAAAGTGGAAAGGATTAATAGGGAAATAAAGAAACAGCTAACCAAATTAACCATGAAAACTAAGATGTCTTGGGTAAAGTGTTTCCCATTAGCCTTAATAATATCAGGACTCAACCTTGTACTGATGTAGGAATTTTCCCTTTTGAAATGCTGTATGGAATGCCATAAGATCTAGACATTCCCAGAGACCATCCCATGCTTGACAATCACCAGCTCCAACAGTTCGTTACACAACTCATGGTTTGACGAGGTCAGTTGTTAAACAAGAGCCTCGTGGTGCAAAGACCTCCACTTGAGATTGCAATCCACAACAAAAAACCAGGGGATAGAGTTCTAATTGGAACACAGAAAGGGACCTCACTGACCCCTCGTTGGGAGGGACCTTATCTTGTGTCACTCACCACAGAAACTGCCATTGGAACTGCTGAGCGGGGCTGGATGCCAGTTGAGTGAAAGGAGCCCTCCCTGAGGAGCAGTGGGAATGCCAGGGAAACCCAGAGACACTGATCTTAAACTGCATAAAAGAACTAATGAATTAAGTTAATACCATATTATGTCTTGAAAAAGATTGTATATGTTATACTTTTGCATGCATAAGGTGTAAAATTTGTAAGGAAAATGTGTAGGAGGAGACAGAGATGTAAGGAAGGGGAGAATGCTGGAAAGCCCCAGGGGTCAGCACAAACACATCCTATGGACCCCGACCACAAAATCCCCCAGCCTTTCACCTAAGGGAGGCACAGAAACCGAGGTCAAAATTACAGCATTACAGGAACCAGAAAGGGGAATTTTAATTAAGGAAAGGAATCCACCACTTTTCTTTTACTTTATGTATTTGATAATCATTTTAGGCTGCATATGGGAAAAGGAGCGTGGGCAGAAGGTAACCTCCATCAACCATTTAAGTGGTGCTTAATTAGATAGGAAGATCAACATGTGACACAGACTATTACAACTCCTGGAGCACCTAGTTTCACAATCACTCTGTGCCAAATAGTGCCCATAGGCCCTTGCTCAAATCTGAAAGGATTCTATTTCTGTCCTAGCTCCAACCCCGGACGAGGGTATTGTAATAGCCCTGGACAGTATTATTGTGCACACTGGGGATGTGAAACAATTGCATCACACTGGAATCCAGGAGCAGGAAGAAATAAAGCTCTTAGTGTAGAATGGAAACCAAAAAAATGTATACCTCCCAAGAGAGAATGCAGCAGGGGAATAATCCAAACAGGACAAGTGATGATTATTCCCAGAATCACATACCACCCTGAAGAATTTGTGTATGATAATCAGAATTCTCCAAACCATCATTTACAAAAACGAGAACCATTTATCACTTTGACTATAGCCACCCTGATGGCTGTAGGAATTGCAGGTGCAGGGACAGGGATAACCTCACTTGTGCAGCAGAACCAAAAGTTTCAATCACTCGGAATAGCTGTAGATAAGGATGTAATTCCAATTGAAAAATCAATCAGTGCATTAGAAAAATGGTTAAGATCGCTGTCAGAAGTAGTATTGCAAAACCATAGGGGACTTGACCTTATGTTTTAACAACAAGGAGGATTATGTGCTGCACTAGGGGAACGGTGTTGTGTTTATGCAGACCATACTGGAGTTGTTAGGGATACCATGACTGAACTCTGGGAGGGCCTAGAGAAACAAAAACGAGAAAGAGAACTGCAGCAGAGCTGGTATGAGTCCTGGTTTAACCATTCTCCATGGCTAACTACCCTACTGTCCACTATTGCAGGACCCCTAATATTGGTGATTTTAGTGTTGACCTTTGGACCATGTATTTTTAACAAAATCATTCAATAGTCAAAAGAAAGCTGGAAGCCCTGCACTTAATGTTGGTAAGAGCACAGTATGAGCCTATACAGGACGAAGGGTTAGAACTGAGCCACGCAGAATTGCAAAGATTTGATCAGCAAAAATGATAAAAAGGGGGAATTGTAACAGAGTACGTGTAAGACTTTGCTAATCAAACATTGCTAAATTAGGGAACACGGCCAAAAGACCACTGAGACTTGCTTAAGCTAGCTGAAAGATTATATCTCAAATAGCCACAAACATCTGTATGTGTATGTGCCCAGTTTGTGGATGCTTGCAAAAAAAGATAGGAAAAAGTCAACCAATGGCTAAGAGAAGAAGACCACGGCCTTCCTCCCCACCACCACCAGGAGCCAGAAGAGCCCCCAGCAACTGGCTGTGCAGACACAGAAAGAACGTGAGAAGATGCTGAAAGGCACAGACATGGGAGAAGATGAAAATAACAGAGGGACTGACACGGAGTGGGGTGCGCGCCGCTGGTGGAGCGGAGACTCCCCGGACCCCAGCGCTGATTTGCTTATTGCTGCTCGCTCAATAAATTCTTTATTGATTCCATTTATTGGAGTTGATCAATTTATTACAGATAAATTTATAACAATGCAGACCTAGAATGGGGCAGGGACTGGGAATGGGGACAGGGAATGGGAATGCGGTCAGGGACTGGGAATTCTGCACTTGTCATGGGGACAGGGACCTCGACAAGGACCAAGACCTGGAATATGAGACAGGGATAGGGAACAGAACTGGAAATGGGACTAGAAAGGGAACAGGGACAGGGAATGTGTTCAGGGACCAGGAATGCTAATGGGAATAATGAAGTGGAACTGAGAATGGGACCAGGTGTGGGAAGGGGACTGGAAGGAGGACAGGGACCAGGAATTTGGCTGATAGAATGGGGACAGGGAGCTGGATTAAAAGACTGAGAGCGTGAAGGGAACAAGGAATAAGGGACAGGGTCTGGAACTACAGGATCGAGACCATGACTGAGAATAGAACAGGGAATGGGGACAGGGACTGGGAATGGGGACAGGGACCAGGACTGGGACCGGCTGTGGGGATTGGTTGTGGCTTTAGATCTTCCCAGAGCAGAGCAGCTGCTGGCTGCTGTAAAGTTGTTTTTTTGTCAAGGCACGTCAGGCTCCAAAGGCAAAGAGCCCAAGGCTCTCCAGTCCCTGTTCAATCTCTCTGCCATAAAGTCCCGATGGAAGCAGGAGCAGCTCTCTGCTGCAAGAGGTGGAAGCTGCGGCTGGTGCAGAGTCTCCAGAGGCAGATGCTCCCTGGCCTTTCTTCTCTTCTTTTCTTCTTCATCTTCCTCTTCTTCTTCTCTCACAGGTTGGTAGTAGTGATGATGATGGTGGGGGAAGAAGAGAGAGCGACGAGACAGGAGAGAGAGAGAGCTCTGGATTCAACACACGGATTTTTATTGACAAATTTCCCAATGATCAAAAAACAGGAACCTGAAGCATTTCTCCTAAACCTATTAGAATCTTGGTTTTCTAATACAAAAGCTTATGTCTAACTTGTGCACATTGACTATCTGTTCTATCTGAAGAATATAAAATATATTTTTAATCTATTTTTATTCTGTCTAGAACCCTTTTTAAGCTCCAACTGCAGCTTGGTTTTTACATGAGATTCTATGGCTTTTACTTCTTAGGGCATTTAAAACATATTTCTACCTATTTCACACTATGATTTATACTTCTACTTCATATTTATGCAACTTAATATTTCTACTTCTTAAACTAAACCTTAGAGATTTATTTCATGTTGGTGTGGCTTAATATACCTGTCTGAAAATGTTTTTAATTTAATTCCTGCATTCTGTTCTCTCTCAGAGGGACTCTAAAAGGCTTCTGTGTTACACATTCCAACAACTAGGAATGAGGACAGACACAAGGAATGGAACTGGGAATGGGGACAGGGACATGGGAACGGGAGTGAAAAGAGGAACCAGGAATATGGAAATATTAACTCGGGAGATGATATGGGATGGGGATTAACAACATAGGACAGGGAATGGAAATGGGAATATGGTAACAGGATTGGCAATGGGGATATGGGAAGGTGTTCGGAAATATAGAAATTGAATTATGGGAATGGGAGTAGCACTGGGAATACAAAAAGGGAAACAGGGCATGGAATATGGGACTGGGAATATGTGAATGGCAACCGGGCAAAGAATACGAGACATGGACAGGGAATGAAACCAGGAATGGGATTTGCACTGAGATGGGAGCAGGACAGGAGTGACAGTGGGGTGAGATGGGAACGGGCCAGGGGCAAGGGGACTGACAGCGAGGAGAGGGGGATCCTGAACAGGGGACAGCAGGAGCTGGGAGAGGGGGACATGGGGACAGTGTCAGGGCAGGGAGTTGTTCATGAACTGCCCCAGAACCTCAGCCAGGGTCTCCCAGCACAGCCACAGCTGCTGGGCCTGGGGTTCCTAAAGCCCTGAGCAACCCCCAAGTCCCTCCCTGGAACCCTCAAATCTCTGCAACCCAGCATCCCCCACATCCCCTGGAATATGCTCCCATGTGCCCAACCATGTCATTTTTCAACATCTTAATTTTTACCAGGATGTCGATATTTGGGAAGGACAAAGAGAAATGCAAAGAAAATCCAGGCCACGGGGAGGTTGTGGAGCCCCAGCCAGGTGTCTTCCCAACACGGATCAGCAGCACCAGGGCTCAGGGGGGCTCTGCCCACCGGGGGTCCCTGGGGATCATCCAGCGCGGATCCTGCCATGGGGATGGAGCTGCAGCAGCGCACGAAGCTCTTCCTGCACTCAGGGCACTCGCAGGGATTCTCTCAGTGGAGACTCTGTTGGTGTCTGGTCAAGTGAGAGCTCCTGGAGAAGCTCTTCCCACACTGAGGACACTCGCAGGGTCTCTCCCCAGTGTGGATGCGCCGGTGGGTGACGAGGGTGGAGTAGAGCTTGAATCCCTTCCCGCAGTTGGAGCAGTAGAAGGGCCTCTCATCACAGTGAGTGCGATAGTGCTCGAAGAGATGGGACATTCGCTGAAACCTCTTCCTGCATTTATCACACTCGTAGGGTCTTTCACCAGTGTGGATCCTCTGATGAAGATTCAGGCTTGCCCACTGGGTGAATCTCTTCCCACACTCCCCACACTGGTAGGGCGTCTCCCCAGTGTGGATCCTCTGGTGCTGAGTCAGGTGTGAGCTCTGGATGAATCTCTTCCCACACTCCCCACACTCGTAGGGCCGTTCCCCTGTGTGGATTCTCTGGTGTCTGATCAGGTTGGATCTCCACCTGAATCTCTTCCCACATTCCGAGCACTTGTGGGGCTTCTCCCCATGGTGAAGCTGCTCACGCAGCCCCAGCTCCGAGCTCCGGCCGCCTCCCCGGCCCGGGCTGGCTCTTTCCTGCTGGGATCCCCGGGCTGTGCGTTTGCAGCCCCTCCTGCTGCGGGATCTGCGGGGCTTTTCCTCCCCGTTGCATTCCTGCGCCGTGGAGCCGCTGCAAACGGCCTCTTGCCCGAGGCTGTGCCGCGGGGATTTGTCCTCCCTGCTGTCCGTGCTCAGCTCCTTGTCTGGGGGAAGAAGGACAAGGAGAGGATGGGATTTGCCTCCGTGCCAGAGGCAAGGGCAAGGAGATCCCCCCAGGGCTGTGCTGCAGCCGGGGCCATGCTGGGCTGGGAGATGGAGCAGGACACAGGGGGAAAGGGGCACTGACTTCCTCCTCACCTGCCTGCGGCTCCTGGGACATCGACCTCGTCCTCACGGCCTCCTCCTCCTCTCAATGCAGCCAAGGTTTGGGAAATCCTGGTTTGGGGAGGAAAACAAGGGCTGAGCGCGTTGGGTTTGATGGTGGCGCTGCCCAAGGGCAGCTGGAGCAGTCAGCGCCCCTTTCAGCCTCGGGGGCCCGGAGCCCGCTCAGCACCAACCTCCCGCACCCCTCCAGGCTGCCGGGGGTCCCCCGGCTCCGGGATCGCCCATCTGCGCTCTCCCCGCTTCGGGACTCGACTTTGGGTTCCTGCAAGATCCAAACATCCCCTGAACCGCAAAGTAAAACCCTTCCAGAGCCCCCCATGATGGATTTGGGGCGAGCTCCCCCTCCCCAACTCACCTGCGGGTTCTTGGGGGGCGATTCTGCCGCTCCCGGGGGACGCTGCGGTCTGTGCGGGCGTGCGGGAGAAGCGCGTGGTTCCAAAATCGCTCCTCCTCTTCCTGCCACTCCACCTGTGTCCCTCCTCTTCCTCCCGCTGATTCTCTTCCGTCTCTTCCCCCTCCTCCTCTTCCTCCCGCTCCTTCTCTCTCCCAGCGCAGCCAGAGCCGCTGGAACTGGGGTGCCCAACGCCCTGAGAAACCCCCAGGTCCCTCCCAGGACCCCTCAAATCCCTGGAACCGAGCGTCCCCCGCATCCCCTGGAAGATCCCCCCGTGTCCCCAAGCAGGTCGTTATTTAACATCTCTATTTTTACCCTGGTTTTGGGTGTTTGGGAAGGACAAAGAGAAATGCAGAGAAAATCCAGGCCACGGGGAGGGTGTGCAGCCCCCAGCCAGGTGTCTTCCCAACACGGATCAGCAGCACCAGGGCTCAGGGGGGCTCTGCCCACCGGGGGTCCCTGGGGATCATCCAGCGCGGATCCTGCCATGGGGATGGAGCTGCAGCAGGGCACTGTCTTGGTTTGACAGACAGGTGTCTGCTGAGGAGCTCTGGAGCTTCTCTTGAAACGGAAAATGTAAACTCCCTCCCTCTAAATTAATATGACTTGGAAATTAAGGAGCTCCCTGGCAAAGATATGGGATTTAGAATAGCAGTTTTTCACTGGGAAAATGAAAATAAAAGTATAGTAATATAAAGACCAAAACACTGGCAAGGTCAGAATGCAGCCTGTAACCCTGTTGCTCAGGGTGTTGGTTACAGTCTGAATAATGGTACCTATAGTTTTCTTGGAGTGACAGATGTGGTTTTGTTGAAGCAATGATTTTGGAGAAGGGTGTAGTTACTTTTTAACATCTAGTGGTGATGAAGATAGGCCTGGTCTTCTGGGAATTTAGTGGGAAAGGTTGCTCTGATGTTTCAAATTTCAGATTTTATTTAGGTAGGAAATGCTTGGCTTTTCTCCTTGGGTGGAGCATCTCCCATAAGGTATAACTCCTTGTGGGGAGGAGTTCTGAGGGATGGGTCATGGAACAGATAAGGAGTCCTGCTCCACCTGGTTTCAGCAGATGCTGATAGAATGTATATTTCTGCTTGCATATTGCATAGCAACTTAAGACATGATCTACTCCTTATTCTATTACCATCTGCATCATACCTTAATTAATACCTTCTTTCAACCTTGCTCTGTATTTTTATTCACAGTGAAACTTTACACACAGTTCTCACTTAAGATTAGGTTTTTCTGTGGTTCTCAATGGGTTTCTTTATCTTTCTGCATTACCTACTAAGTGTAACTAGATTTTTTGAGCAATAACAATTGTAGGGATTGGTTTGCCTTTGCTTGAGGTGGGCCTAATCTAAACAGTCTTAAAATACCTTTTATGTGTACTACAGGAATTTTATCCCCATGCACTGTGTGCAAGGCTTCAGACTGGGCAGGACTTGCTTGAGTGATGGACTCTCAGGTGTTGACTATTTAGGTGGCTTCTGTTAAGTTCATTTCTCAGTTTTTGGATGTTTCCCTGCCAAGTGCCTTAGGGTAATTTGAAGTAGTCTGTTGTACAGTTCAACTTTCCTGGCAAGCTGGGGTGTGATCAGGGAAATGATCTATTTATTCATATCCTGGTTTTTGGCTGAGGTAGTTTCTAAGGCTGTTCTTGAAATGGGTCATGTTGTCTGACACTGTCTCTCAGGGGCTGCTGTGTCTATTATAGGACTTGCTTTTTGGGCTTCATGCTGGTGTTTGGAGTAGTCAGTGTGAGGGTACAGGGTGGGTTTCCTAATGATCTAGTGGTGGCTTCTACCAATTGTGATCACGTAGCACTTGCTGGGGGGTGGGAGGCAGTGTGATGTAGTTCATTGCTGGGCGTCCTTAGCCTTATATTTGGATACTGCCACCCATATTTAGGAGGCCTATGTGAGCTTGGCTTGCTTGATTTTAGCACAGCTCTTACAGTTATGGACTAGTTTGAGAAATGCAATTTATAGTTAAATCTGCTTTTCAGTTTTGTGC
>NW_027635579.1:0-44778 GCF_903797595.1 Erithacus rubecula | reverse complement strand
CTCCTCCAGCAGCAAAAACTGGGGGGAAATGAGAGAGAGAAATGAAGCCCCCCCGCCAAGACACCAATGACCCCCCAAAATCCCCCCAAAATCCCCCCAAAATTCCCGCGCTCACCTCCTCCTGCAGCCTCCCCTGTGCCCTGCGAGGCTCAGCTGCCTCCGTGGCCTCCAGCCTGAAGTTTTTGGGGGTCATTAAGGACGGGGGGGGCTCGTTGGGGATTTGGGGGGCTCATTTGAGGACCCCCCGACCCCTCCCCTCCCCCAGTTCTCTCACCTGTGCTGGAGCTGGTCCCGCTGCAGCCGCAGCCGCCGGTTCTCCCGTCGCAGCCTCGTCACCGTGTCCCTGGGGAGGGGGAGGGGGGACACACCTGGATGGCCACAAAAATTTGGGGACCCCTCCCCTCCCCCAACCCCCCTCTGTGTTTTTGGGCACCTACCTGAGCTCTGCAGGAAGGAGTTCAGCTGCCAAATTCTGGGGAGGGGCTGGGGCTCCGTCCAAGCCTGTGTCTGGGGTGGGGGGTAAAAAAAAATTATGGGTGGGGGGCAGGAGGTGACACCCCAAAATTGTCACCTGCACACCCAAAAACCCCCCAGGAGCCCCCAGACCCAAAGTGGGGACTCTCAGGTGTCTTCTAGGAGGATTGTGCAAGGTGAGGAGTGCGTCCCCTCCCATCCAGGTGCTCTGTCACCTCTCAGGTGTCTGTCACCTCTCAGGGGGATTCTGTCACCTGTCACAGGTGTGTGTCACCTCTCAGGGGTGTCTGTCACCTCTCACAGGTCTCTGTCACCTCTCAGGTGTCTGTCACCTCTCACAGGTGTCTGTCACCTCTCACAGGTGTGTGTCACCTCTCACAGGTGTCTGTCACCTCTCATGTGTGTCTGTCACCTCTCACAGGTCTCTGTCACCTCTCAGGTGTCTGTCACCTCTCACAGGTGTCTGTCACCTCTCACAGGTGTGTGTCACCTCTCACAGGTGTCTGTCACCTCTCACAGGTGTCTGTCACCTCTCAGGTGTTCTGTCACCTCTCACGGGTGTCTGTCACCTCTCACAGGTGTTCTGTCACCTCTCAGGTGTCTGTCACCTCTCAGGGGGTCCTGTGGCCCCTCCCAGGCTCACCTGTCTGGCTCAGGTAGCTCTGCTGCACCTGCACACAGCGCAGCTCCTCGTTGGCCTCGCGCAGCGCGTCCCGCTCCTCCAGCAGCCTCTGGGGGGGTCAGAGGTGTCCCCAGGTGTGTCCCAGGTGTCCCCAGGTATGTCCCAGGTATCTCCAGGTGTCCCCAGGTGTGTCCCAGGTGTATCCCCAGGTATCCTCACCTTTTCAAGCCCTCCCTCACCTCCTTCTCGTGGCTCAGAGCCTCGAATCTCTCCTGCAGGTGTTGGAACTCCAGGTGCCATTTCTCAGCCCTGAGCGCGGCCTCCGCCCGCTGCCCGCTCAGCTCCTCCACCTGCAGCAGCCCCGCGGTGAGCACCTGGCCAGGGGGCGTGGCCCAGCCAGCCCCGCCCTGCCACACCCTTCACCTGGCCATGGGGGGCGTGACCCAGCCAGCCCCGCCCTGCCCCGCCCCTCACCTGGCAAGGGGGCATGGCCTAGCCAGCCCCGCCCTGCCACACCCTTCACCTGGCAAGGGGGCATGGCCCAGCCAGCCCCGCCCCTCACCTGGCCATGGGGGGCATGACCCAGCCAGCCCCGCCCCTCACCTGGCCAGGGGGCGTGGCCCAGCCAGCCCCGCCCTGCCACACCCTTCACCTGGCAGGGGGGGCGTGGCCCAGCCAGCCCCACCCCTCACCTGGCCAGGGGGCGTGGCCCAGCCAGCCCCGCCCTGCCACACCCTTCACCTGGCCATGGGGGGCGTGGCCCAGCCAGCCCCGCCCTGCCCCTCACCTGCCTGTGGGCGGTAACTGAACCAGCCCCGCCCTGCCCCGCCCTGCCCCGCCCTGCCCCTCACCTGCCTGCGGGCGGTAACTGAACCAGCCCCGCCCTGCCCCGCCCTGCCCCTCACCTGCCTGCGGGCGGTAACTGAACCAGCCCCGCCCTGCCCCGCCCTGCCCCTCACCTGCCTGCGGGCGGTAACTGAACCAGCCCCGCCCTGCCCCGCCCTGCCCCTCACCTGCCTGCGGGCGGCCTCCAGCTGCGCGCAGCCGGCCTGGGCGTGGCCCAGCTGCTGCTGCAGGTGAGCTGCCCGGCGCACCTGTGCGGCGTGACGCTCCTCCAGCGCCCGCGCCCAGCGCCGCAGCTCGCCCGCCGCCGCAGCACGGCCACGGTAGGAGGCAACCGCCGCCTCCAGCCGCCCCGCCCGCGCCGAGGAGGCCCTGGGGACAGGGGACACCTGGCACACCTGAGCTCAGGTATGCCCTGGGGGACAGGGGACATGTGACACCCCGGCTCAGGTGTGCCTGGAGGGCACAGGTGACACCTGAGCTCAGGTGTGCCCCGGGAGGACAGGAGCAGGTGACACCTGGCACACCTGAGCAAGTGTCTTACCCAAACAGGTGTGTCTCACCTGAGCAGGTGTCTCACCTGATCAGGTGTGTCACCTGAGCAGGTGTATCTCACCTGAGTAGGTACCATGGCTCACCCGAGCAGGTACCATGGCCCACCTGGGCAGGTATCTCACCCGGGCAGATCTCTCTCATCCCGGCAGGTGTGTCTCACCTGAGCAGATCTCTCTCTCTCACCTGGGCAGATCTCTCTCACCCCGGCAGGTGTGTCTCACCTGAGCAGCTCCAGCTCGTCTCGCAGTGCCTGCGCCTCCCCCTGGGCTGCGCTCAGCTCCCGTGCGCGGCGCTGCAGCCCCTGCGCCTCCCGCTCCAGCCGCCGGCAGCGCGCCCGCAGCTCCTCCCGGCCGCTCTCCAGCCTGCGCACACGCCCGCTCAGCTGTGGCCCGCAGCTCAGGGCGTGTCCCCCGGCCCCGCCCTCACCTGTAGTTCTCCTCCTGCAGCTCCTCCACCTGCGCCTGCAGCCGCAGCAGCTTCTGGGCGGCGCCGGCCGAGTCCAGCTGCTCGCGCAGCGCCCGGTTCTCTGTGGCCAGGTGAGCCTTCTCCTCCTGCAGCGTGGCCACCTGGGGACAGGTGTGAGGGAGGGGCTCAGGTGCAGAGATCCAGGTGTGAGGGAGGGGCTCAGGTGTGTGAGAGGGATCCAGGTGTGTGGGAGGGATCCAGGTGTGTGGGATGGATCCAGGTGTGTGGGAGGGATCCAGGTGTGTGGGAGGGATCCAGGTGTGTGGGAGGGATCCAGGTGTGTGGGAGGGATCCAGGTGTGTGGGAAGGATCCAGGTGTGTGGGAGGGATCCAGGTGTGTGAGAGGGATCCAGGTGTGTGAGAGGGATCCAGGTGTGTGGGAGGGATCCAGGTGTGTGAGAGGGATCCAGATGTGCAGAGATCCAGGTGTGTGAGAGGGATCCAGGTGTGTGGGAGGGATCCAGGTGTGCAGAGAAGGATCCAGGTGTGCAGAATCCCCTCCCACTGACCCTCAGGTGGCAATTTGGGGGTGCACCAGATTTTGGGGACCCCCCCAGGTGTGTCCAGGCCTCACCTGCTGCTCCAGCTCCCGGCAGCGCTGCCCCTCCCCCTCCTCGGGGGGCTCCTGGCTCAGGTAATAATAACGGCGGGACTGGGGGGAGGGGCGGGGTCAGAGACAGCCTGGCACCCCAAAATCCTCACCTGGCACCCCAAAATCCTCACCTGGCACCCCAAAATCCAACCTGGCACCCCAAAATCCTCACCTGGCACCCCAAAATCCAACCCTGGCACCCCAAAATCCAACCCTGGCACCCCAAAATCCACACCTGGCACCCCAAAATCCAAACCTGGCACCCCAAAATCCAACCTGGCACCCCAAAATCCAACCCTGGCACCCCAAAATCCAACCTGGCACCCCAAAATCCAACCCTGGCACCCCAAAATCCACACCTGGCACCTCAAAATCCTCACCTGGCACCCCAAAATCCACACCTGGCACCTCAAAATCCTCACCTGGCACCCCAAAATCCAACCTGGCACCCCAAAATCCACCTGGCACCCCAAAATCCACACCTGGCACCCCAAAATCCTCACCTGGCACCCCAAAATCCAACCTGGCACCCCAAAATCCAACCTGGTACCCCAAAATCCAACCTGGCACCCCAAAATCCAACCTGGTACCCCAAAATCCACCCCTGGCACCCCAAAATCCTCACCTGGCACCCCAAAATCCTCACCTGGCACCCCAAAATCTCACCTGGCTGTCGAAGCTCCCGTAGCTCTCGGTCCCCATCGGCTCCGGCTCCAGGAGCTGCCCCAGGGGAGGATTTTGGGGTTTTTGGGGGCTCAGGGAGGGGGTTCAGACCCCCCCAAAAAATCTCAGGGGGTCCCCAAAATTCCCTGGAGAGTCCCCAAAGTGTGACACACAGGGCACCCCCAAACCTCAGCCTGAGAGACTCCCCAAAACCCCCCCAGGGTCCCCCAAAAACCTTTAGGGGACCTCAAAAACTTTCAGGTGACCCCCCAAACCCCCCAGGACCCCCCAAAAAACCCCCCAGTGACTACCCAAAAACCTTCAGGGGAGCCCAAAATCCCCCAGGATCCCCCAAAACCCCCCAAGGATCCCCCCCAAAAGTCTCCCCAGGGTCCCCTAGGATCCCCCAAACCCCCACAGGACCCCCCAAAATCCCCCCAGAACCAACCCAAGCCCCCCCAAAATCCCCCCAGAACCACCCCAGGACCCCCCCAAAATCCCCTCAGAACCACCCCAAGCCCCCCCAAAATCCCCCCAAAACCAACCCAAGCCCCCCCCAAAATCCCCCCAAAACCCCCCAGAACTTCCCAAAATCCCCCCAGGACCCCCCAAACCCCCCCCTAGAACCTCCCCAAAACTGCCCCAACCCCCCCCCCCAGAGCCCCCCAAATCCCCCCAGAACCCCCAAAATCCCCCCCAACCCCCCCCAGAATCCCTTCAGGACCCCCCCAGGACCCCCCAAACAGCCCCAGGACCCCACAAAATCCCCCCAGAACCCCCCCAGAACCACCCCAGGATCCCCCCAGGACCCCCCCAAGCCCCCCAGGACCCCCCAAAATCCCCCCAAGCCCCCCAGGACCCCCAAAGTGTCCCCACCTCCTGGATGGCCGCCATCACCTGGTGCTGCAGCTCCTCCTCCATGCCCATGATGCGCTGGATGTGCTCTGGGGGGGCAGTTTTGGGGGGTCAGGGCGGCGATTTGGGGGTCCCCAGCCCCCCCCCCGGGACCCCCAGCCCCCTGCCCACCTTCCCTGCGCTGGCAGCTGACGGCACAGCCCAGCACCAGTCTGACCAGTTTGCCCAGTTGCTCGGGGTCGCCGCCGGCAGCCGCGGCCACGTCGGGCACGTGCTGCTCCCCCACGGCCTGGGCCAGCACCTGGGGGGAGACCCCCAACCCTGGGACCCCAACCCACCCTGGGACCCCCAAACCCTGGGGAACCCCAAACCACCCTGGGACCCCCAAACCCTGGGACTCCCAAACCCTGGGACCCCCAAACCCTGGGACCCCCAAACCCACCTGGGGGGAGACCCCAAACCCTGGGACCCCCAAACCCTGGGACCCCCAAACTCTGGGACCCCAAACCACCCTGGGACCCCCAAACCCTGGGACCCCAAACCCACCCTGGGACCCCCAAACCCACCCTGGGACCCCCAACCCTGGGACCCCCAACCCACCTGGGACCACAAACCCACCCTGGGGAACCCCAAATCCTCCCTGGGACCCCCAACCCACCTGGGGGGAGACCCCCAAACCCTGGGACCCCCAACCCACCCTGGGACCCCCAACCCACCCTGGGGATCCCCCAAAATCCAACCCTGACACCCCAAACCCTCAGGGATACCCCAAAACCCTCCCTAACACCCCAAATCTGCCCCTGACACCCCAAACTCACCCTGACACCCCAAAATTCACCCTGGGGATCCCCAAAAATCCAACCTGGCACCCCAAAATCCACCCCTGGCACCCCAAAATCCAACCCTGGCACCCCAAAATCCTCACCTGGCACCCCAAAATCCACCCCTGGCACCCCAAAATCCTCACCTGGCACCCCAAAATCCAACCCTGGCACCCCAAAATCCAACCTGGCACCCCAAAATCCATCCCTGGCACCCCAAAATCCAACCCTGGCACCCCAAAATCCTCACCTGGCACCCCAAAATCCAACCCTGGCACCCCAAAATCCACCCCTGGCACCCCAAAATCCATCCCTGGCACCCCAAAATCCTCACCTGGCACCCCAAAATCCACCCCTGGCACCCCAAAATCCAACCCTGGCACCCCAAAATCCTCACCTGGCACCCCAAAATCCATCCCTGGCACCCCAAAATCCTCACCTGGCACCCCAAAATCCACCCCTGGCACCCCAAAATCCTCACCTGGCACCCCAAAATCCAACCTGGCACCCCAAAATCCCCCAAACTGCCCCCCAGCACTCACATCCTGCCAATACTCCAGCACACTCTGCAGCACCCGGCTCAGATTGTTCACCTGGGGAGGGGCACAAAGGTGGGACCCCCCAAAAAAACCCCAAATTTCATCCCCACCTTCATTGGGGAGACCCTCAGGGACCCCAAAATGGGGTGTCCAAAAAGAGCTCCCCGAAATTTGCTTCATAAACAGCCCCCCCTTAAAAAATTCAATTGATTCTCAAATATTCTCTCCCAAAAAAAGAAAATTAAAATCACAGCTCCCCAAAAAAACAGCACCCCCAAAAACCCCCCAAAACCTGGAGCCCAAATTGCCTCCCCAAAAGATCACTCCCCAGAAAATCACACCCCAAAAAAAGCCCCCAAAAAGTCACCCCCAAAAAACCCCCCCCAAAAAATCACCCCCCAAAAAATCCCCCAAAAAATCCCCCAAAACCTGGACCCCAAATTCCCTCCCCAAAAAATCACCCCCCAAAAAATCAGCCCCCCAAAAAAAAACCCCAAAAAATCACCCCCCAAAAAAAACCCCCCCAAAAAAACCCCCAAAAAAACCACCCCCCAAAAAAAAACCCCCCAAAAAAATCAGCCCCCAAAAAAAAACCCCAAAAAATCACCCCCCCAAAAAACCCCCCCAAAAAATCCCCCAAAACCAGGACCCCAAATTCCCTCCCCAAAACCAGCCCCCCCAAACCCAAACCCTCCTTCAATCCCCACCCCCCAAATTCAGACCCCTCCCCAACGACCCCCACACTGCGATCCCCCCCCCAAAATATTCTGAGCCCCCCAACACCCCCCCAAAATCCGCCCCTCCCCCACCTTGCTGCGCGTGCCGCCCTCGGGCTCCTCCCGGATCCGCCCCAGCCAAAAATCATCGAACCAGGAGGGGTCACTGGGGGGTCACGGGGGGGTCCCCAAAATCAGCCCCGGCCTCGGGGGGGGTCCCCAAAATCAGCGCTGGGATCGGGGGGGGTCCCCAAAATCAGCCCCGGGGTTGGGGGGGGTCCCCAAAATCAGCCCCGGGCTCGGGGGGGGTCCCCAAAATCAGCCCCGGGCTCGGGGGGTCCCCAAAATCAGCCCCGGGGTTGGGGGGTCCCCAAAATCAGCCCCGGGGTTGGGGGGTCCCCAAAATCAGCGCTGGGGTTGGGGGGGTCAGGGGGGTTCGGGGGGGTTTTGGGGGGTGTCAGGGGGGTCAGGGGGGGTTCGGGGGTGGTCACGGGGGGTTTTGGGGGGGGTTCTGGGGAGGTTTGGGGGGGCTCGGGGGGCTCAGGGGTATTTGGAGGGGGTCAGGGGGGGTTCGGGGGTGTTTGGGGGGGTCAGGGGGGTTTGGGGGGTTTGGGGTGTTTGGGGGGGCTCAGGGGTGTTTGGGGGGCTCAGGGGTGTTTGGGGGGGTCAGGGGGGTTCGGGGGGGCTCGGGGGTGTTTGGGGGGGTCAGGGGGGTTTGAGGGGTGTCAGGGGTGTTTGGGGGGGCTCAGGGGCTTTGGGGGGGGTCAGGGGGGGATCGGGGGGGGTCTGGGGGGCTCAGGGGGGTTTGAGGGGTGTCAGGGGTGTTTGGGGGGGCTCAGGGGCTTTGGGGGGGGTCAGGGGGGGCTCGGGGGGGTTTGGGGGGCTCAGGGGGGTTTGAGGGGTGTCAGGGGTGTTTGGGGGGGCTCAGGGGTTTGGGGGCGCCCCCCATTTCCATCACTCACATTTGGTGCAGCACGTGCGCCAGCGTCACCCCACTGGCCAAATCCGGGGGGGCCTCGCAGGGGGAGGGGGGGGCAAAGGTTTGGAGCTGGGGGGGAGGGGAACCCAAAATTATCAATAACCCCCCCAAAATTATCAAATAACCCCCAAAATTATCAATTAACCACCCAAATTATCAATTAACCACCCAAATTATCAATTAACCCCCCAAAATTATCAATTAACCCCCCCCAATTATCAATTAACCACCCAAATTATCAATTAACACCCCCAAATTATCAATTAACCCCCCCAAAATTATCAATTAACCCCCCCAAATTATCAATTAACTCCCCCCAAAATTATCAATAACCCCCCCAAAATTATCAAATAACCCCCAAAATTATCAAATAACCCCCAAATTATCAATTAACTCCCCCAAAATTATCAATTAACCACCCAAATTATCAATTAACACCCCCAAATTATCAATTAACACCCCCAAATTATCAATTAACACCCCCAAAATTATCAATTAAAAACCTAAAATTATCAATTAACCCCCCCCCCAATTATCAATTAACCCCCCAAAATTATCAAATGACCCCCCCGGGGGAAGGGAACCCCAAAATCCCCGAATAGCCCCAAATTTGGGGGGGGGATGGGATGGGGGGGTCACGCACCCCCACAAACCCCCCCAGACCCATTTGGGGGGGGTAAAAAGGGGGAAACCCCCTAAAACACCCCCCGGAATTTGTGGGGTCAAAGGTCACCGGGACAAAGGGCAGGGGGAGTCGGACACGTCTGGGGGGGTCAAAGGTCAGCGGGGGGTCAAAGGTCAGCGGGGGGAGGGGCAGAGGGAACTGGGGGGTTCCAGGGGTTGGGGGGGGGGTCAGAGGGAATTGGGGGGGGGTCAGAGGGTCCGGGGGGGGTCAGAGGGTCCTGGGGGGGGTCACAGGTGCCCGGGGTCACCAAAGCTCCCAAAATCACAGGGGGGGTCCCGGGGGGGGGGTCGCGGTCCAACCCCGCGAGGATCCCCAAAAACAGACGGAGGGGGTGGGGGGGGTTACCCAGGTGAGCAGCGCCCCGCACGCGTCCCGCCCCGCCGCCATGTCCGGCCGCTCCTCCCGGGGCACCGAGCGGCCGCACCTGCGCCCCGCCCCGCCCCGCCCCGCCCCGCCCCCGCCCCGCCCCGCCCCCCGCACCTGCGGGCCACGCCCCATCCACTTCCGGCCGCGCCCACTTCCGCCCACCCTCCGCTGCCATGGAAACGGGAGCAGCGCTGTTAGACCACGCCCATTTACTTCCGGTCTCGCCCACTTCCGCCCTCCCTCCGGTACCATAGAGGCGAGAGTAGAGCGGCCGCACCCCTGGCCACGCCCCCTGGCGGGCACGCCCCGCTCTGAGGCGCGGCGGGTCCTCCAAGGTCATCGAGTCGCCCCGGGAGCGGCGCCGCCGCTGAGTCAGCGCCGCCCCCGCGGGAGGCGCCGGCCGGGCCGCGCCCGCGCTGCGTCAGCGCCGAACCGGCGGCGCCCCGGTGATCCCAGTATGATCCCAGTATATCCCAGTTCGGTCCTTTCACCCCCCCCAGTGCTCCCAGTATGGTCCCAGTGTGATCCCAGTATGATCCCAGTGCGATCCCAGTGCGATCCCAGTGTGATCCCAGTGTGATCCCAGTGTGATCCCAGTGTGATCCCAATGCGATCCCAGTGCGATCCCAGTGCGATCCCAGTGTGATACCGTCCTATCCCAGTGGTGATCCCACAGTGCTCCCAGTGTGATCCCAGTCTATCCCAGTGTGATCCCAGTGTGATCCCAGTGTGATCCCAGTGTGATCCCAGTGTGATCCCAGTGTGATCCCAGTGTGATCCCAGTCTATCCCAGTGTGATCCCAGTGCTCCCAGTGTGATCCCAGTGTGATCCCAGTCTATCCCAGTGTGATCCCAGTGCTCCCAGTGTGATCCCAGTGTGATCCCAGTCTATCCCAGTGTGATCCCAGTGTGATCCCAGTGCTCCCAGTGTGATCCCAGTCTATCCCAGTGTGATCCCAGTGTGATCCCAGTCTATCCCAGTGTGATCCCAGTCCCTCCCAGTGTGATCCCAGTGTGATCCCAGTCTATCCCAGTGTGATCCCAGTGTGATCCCAGTCCCTCCCAGTGTGATCCCAGTCCCTCCCAGTGTGATCCCAGTGTGATCCCAGTGTGATCCCAGTGTGATCCCAGTCTATCCCAGTGTGATCCCAGTGTGATCCCAGTGTGATCCCAGTGTGATCCCAGTCTATCCCAGTGTGATCCCAGTGTGATCCCAGTGTGATCCCAGTGTGATCCCAGTGTGATCCCAGTGTGACCCCAGTGTGATCCCAGTGTGATCCCAGTGTGATCCCAGTGTGATCCCAGTGCTCCCAGTGTGATCCCAGTGTGCTCCCAGTGTGATCCCAGCGTGATCCCAGTGTGATCCCAGTGTGCTCCCAGTGTGATCCCAGTGTGATCCCAGTGTGATCCCAGTGTGACCCCAGTGTGATCCCAGTGTGATCCCAGTATGATCCCAGTGTGATCCCAGTGTGATCCCAGTGTGATCCCAGTGTGATCCCAGTATGGTCCCAGTATGGTCCCAGTGTGATCCCAGTGCTCCCAGTGTGATCCCAGTGCTCCCAGTGTGATCCCAGTGTGATCCCAGTGCTCCCAGTTCGGTCCTTTCACCCTCCCCGTGCTCCCAGTTTGGCCCCGGAGCTCCCTGTCCCCTCCCCCCCGCCGTGCCCCTCCCCCCGCACATCCTGCCCCTCCCCCCCCAAACCCGCTGTCGGTTTTGGCCGTTGGGGCCCCGAAAGTCACTTTGGGGGGGAGGGGGGGGGAAGGACACCCCGAGATCCCCCCGGGACCGGGACCCCTCCCCAAAAATCCCCAAAATCCCCTAAAATCCCCAAAAAATCCCCAAAAAATCCTCGAAAATCCCCCAAAATCCCCAAAAATCCCCCAAAATCCCCGAAAATCCCCCAAAATCCCCCAAATCCCCAAAAAATCCCCCAAAATCCGGGGGGGGGAGGGGAGGGGGAGGAGCGGCCTGTCAGTCCCGGGGACTCCCGAGTTCCTTCCCCCCGCCAAATCCTCACCTGTGCACAGGTGTGTGCGTGCAGCCACGCCCTGATGGGGCGGGACACACCTGGGACACACCTGGGAACAGCTGGGACACACCTGGGATACACCTGGGATACACCTGGGGACACCTGGGATACACCTGGGGACACCTGGGATACACCTGGGAACAGCTGGGATAGACCTGGGACACACCTGGGATACACCTGGGACACACCTGGAATACACCTGGGACACACCTGGGAACAGCTGGGACACACCTGTCCCTTCTTGCTCTCCCTTGCACACCTGTGTCCCCCTTTGCACTCACCTGTCCCCCCCCTTTATCCCACCCGTGCCCCCCAAATTCTCCCGAGACCCCGCCCATTTCCCACTAGGGGCGTGTCCACACTAGAGTGGGCGTGTCTATGCAAGAGTGGGCGTGTCTATGCAATAGGCAGTGTGTTTATGCAGGAATGGGCGTGTCTATGCAAAAGAAGGCGTGTCTATGCCGAAAGGGGCGTGTCCATACATGAGGGGGCGTGGCTCTGTCCCCCGCAGCCAATGGCGCGGCGTTTCCGCCGCTGGCCGCTATAAACGGAGCGCAGGGGCGGCGGGGCCGCGGGTTCGAATCCCGCCGCTCCCGGTGCGGCCGCGCGGATGGAGCCGCCGTTTTACCGCCCCGCGCCTTTCCCGGGCGGCTTCTGCCGCCCCGAGCCCGACTACGGCTCCTTACCGGGGCCGCTGCAGCAGGGGCCCGCCCAGGAGCCCTTCCGCGGCCTCAAACCGGCGCCGTGCCCCGACGGCGCCTTCTTCGGCAGCGGCACCGGTACCGGCAGCTTCTTCTACCCCGGTCCCGGCGAGCGCGACGGTTTCAGCGGCAGCTTCACCCAAGCGCTGGACGAGCTGCACCAACCGGGGCCGCCCAACGTGGCTCTACCGGAGCCGCCGGCGCTGACAACGGCGGCGGCGGGGATGGGGGGACCCTTCCCGGGGGTCCCCGGAGCGGAGGCGGAGGCGGCGGAACCGGGGGCGGATTCCCCGGAGCGGCTGCAGGCGGAGCGGCGGCGGCTGCGGAACCGGCTGGCGGCGAGCCGGTGCCGGCGGAGGAAGCTGGAGCGGATCGCCCGCCTGGAGCAGCGCGTCCGGGGGCTCCGCGCGCAGAACGCGGCGCTGGCGGCCACGGCGGCCGGGCTGCGAGCGCAGGTGCGGCGGCTGCGCGGCTCCGTGCGCGACCACGCGGGCTCCGGCTGCCCGCTGCCCCCCGGGACCGCGCTCGGCTTCTGAGCCCCGGGACCGGGCAGCGGGCAGCGGCGGGAGCCCCGGGGACGGCGGGGGATTCCCCGAAATCGGCTGGGATTGGATAGCGGGATCCCCATGGACGCGAACCCAAATCGGTACCGGGACCCTCATGGACAGGGGGGGATCCCCTAAAATCGGCTGGGATTGGATAGCGGGACCCCCATGGACACGAACCTAAATCGGTACCGGGACCCCCATGGACACCGCGGGGATCCCCTAAAATCGGCTGGGATTGGATAGCGGGACCCCCATGGACAGGGGGGGATCCCCCGAAATCGGTTGGGATTGGATAGCGGGACCCCCATGGACACCGCGGGGATCCCCTAAAATCGGCTGGGATTGGATAGCGGGACCCCCATGGACACCGCGGGGATCCCCTAAAATCGGCTGGGATTGGATAGAGGGACCCCCATGGACGCGAACCCAAATCGGTACCGGGACCCCCATGGACACCGGGGGATCCCCTAAAATCGGCTGGGATTGGATAGCGGGACCCCCATGGACGGGGGGGGATCCCCCGAAATCGGCTGGGCTCGGATAGCGGGACCCCCATGGACACCGGGGGATCCCCCGAAATCGGTTGGGATTGGATAGCGGGACCCCCATGGACGCGAACCCAAATCAGTACCGGAACCCCCATGGACGCGAACCCACGGCGGTACCGGGACCCCCATGGACAGCGGGGGGATCCCTAAAATCGGCTGGGCACAGAGCGGCGGAGACCCCCATGGACGCGAACCCAAATCGGTAGCGGGACCCCCATGGACACCGCGGGGATCCCCAAAACTGGCCGGGCTCGGATAGCGGGGACCCCCATGGACATGGGACACGGCGGTACCGGGATTTTTCGGGGGGACCCCCACGGACACGAACCGCCGTCCGTCCGGCTGCTGCTCAGCGAGGGGGGCACCACACAAATCCCCCTCCCCAACGCGGATCTGGAGGAGCTGGGGGACCCCTCAACCTGCGAGGATCGGGGGGACCCCCGGACGGGGCCTCCCCATAAGGACCAGACCCCCCCCCTCCCTTAAAGGACCCTCAGGACCTGCGGGAACGGGGCCTGTGGGATGGACGGGACCCCCAAAAGGGCCTGGAGCCCCCCCAGCTGGGCCTGGGGACCCCCCCCTGTTCTGGATTCCGCCGGGAGGGGCCGAGCGCGCACCCCAAAGGGGGTTTTTGGGGGGGCACATCCCCCTCGTGACGTTTACAACCCCCCCCGGTGGGGAGCAGCCCCCGGGGACCCCCAAATGCCGGGGCGGGGGGCGATTTATTGCCGTTGCTTCTTTTGTGGTTTGTTTTTGTACGTTTGTATTTAATTAACAATAATAATATTAATTGTGGTAACGGGTCTGGTCGTGCTGAGCCGGGGGCGGTGGGGGGTGGGGGCCGTGCGTGTCTCCCCCCTCCCCCTCCCGTGGGAAGCCCCCCGCGTGCACCGGCGTCAACGGAAGTGGGCGGGGCCGGGGCTTTCCCCGCTGACGCAACCATGCCCATATATGGGCAGGCGGGAGAGGGAGGGGCTGTTCCGGGAACCCCCTCCCGCGCTTCCCGGACCGGGGAGGGACACGCGAGGCTGCCGGGACCCCCCCCGTCCGCCCGCACCACCCCGGGGCCCCCCCCCCCCCCGCTCTATTGGGGGTTTCCCACCCCCATCCCCGCCCTCTGCACCCCAGGGTGCTGTACAGACCCCCCGGGACCCCCCCAGACCTTCCCTGTGCCCACAGACCCCCGAGACCCCCCCCAGTCCCCCGAGACCCCCCCAAACCTTCCCGGTACCCCCAGACCCCCGAGACCCCACCCAGACCCCCGAGACCCTCCCAAACCTTCCCGGTGCTCACAGACCCCCGAGACCCCCCCCAGACCCCCCCAGGACCCCTCCCAAACCTTCCCGGTGCTCACAGACCCTCCGGGACCCCCCTTTGCCCCCCCCCGGGGGGGCATCCAGGCCAATGGCGGGTAATCCCCGCCCCTTCCGTTAAACCCCACCCATTCCATTAAACTCTGCCCCTCATTAACATTTAACTAATTAATTATTCAATCAAATTAATCTCCGCCCATTCAATCAAACCCCGCCCCGCGGTGACGCAAACACAGAACGACGCATCCCTACGCTAAGCCCCGCCCCTAACCCAAACCACGCCCCCAAAGCCATAAATTATTTTTTAAAAATCCGATCTTCTATTTCCAACGCCTTCAATCCGAATTAATAAATTATAAGAATTCTTTTAAAGAAGAACAATTCAAATTTACTCCTTGCGGATTCGTCATCAGCATTTCAAACGGCAAATTAGAGACGCGCGCGCTGATTGGCGGTAAATTAGGACACGCCCACTTAAACCACGCCCGCATCTGGCCCCGCCCCTCCCGTTCCCGCCATGGCGCTGGCCGAGCTGCAGCGGGACCCCGCGGGCGGGGGTCGCTTCTCCTCGCCGGTGCCCCCCCTGTGCCGCCGCCGGCCCTGCGCGCTCGGCGTGGACGAGGCGGGGCGGGGGCCGGTGCTCGGTGAGCGGGGGGGACGGGGGTGAGTGGGGAGGGGTCCCGGTGCACCGGGAACTGAGTTTGGGGGTCCGGGATTGGGTGGGAAGGGTCCCGGTGCACCGGGGATTCTATGGGAGGGTCCCGGTGTACCCAGGATTTCAATGGGAGGGGTCCCGGTGCACCGGGGGATGAGTGAGGAGGGGTCCCGGTGCACCGGGGATTGAGTTTGGGGGTCCGGGATTGGGTGGGAGGGGTCCCGGTGCACCGGGGATTCTATGGGAGGGTCCCGATACATCGGGGATTGAGTGAGGAGGGGTCCCGGTGCACCGGGGATTCTATGGGAGGGGTCCCGATGTCCGGGAATTGAGTCTGGGGGTGCGGGATTGGGTGGGAGGGGTCCCGGTCTACCCAGGATTTCAATGGGAGGGGTCCCGGTACACCGGGGGTTGGGTTTGGGGGTTTCGGGGGTCCATTCCCGGTGTCCCGGTGCCCCGGGGGTTGGGTGTGGGGGGTTCGGGGTTTGGGTTCGGGGGTCCCGGGGGTCCATTCCCGGGGTCCCGTGTCCCCCCAGGCCCGATGGTTTACGCGATCTGTTACTGCCCCGTGGAGAAACTGCCGGAGCTGGAGGCGCTGGGGGTGGCAGGTGGGGGGTCCCGGGGGTCGCGGGGGGTTCCGGGGGGTCCCGGGGGTCCCGGGGGTCGCGGGGGGTTCCGGGGGGTCATGGGGAGGTCCCGGGGGGGTCACAGCGGGTCCGGGGGGTCCCGGGGGTCGCGGGGGGGGTCCCGGGGGGTCATGGGGAGATCCCGGGGGGGTCACAGCGGGTCCGGGGGGTCCCGGGGGCTGCGGGCTCGGGGGGCCCTGGAGGAGTCCTGGGGTGGGTTGGGGGTCCCAGTTGTGTTTTTGGGGTTCCAGAGGTGGGGTTGGGGTCCTGGGGTGGATTTGGGGTTCCCGTTGCTGTTTTTGGGGTCCCAGGTCTGTTTTTGGGGTTCCCATGGCTGTTTTGGGGTCCTGTGGCTGTTTTGGGGTTCCCGTTGCTGTTTTTGGGGTTCCCATGGCTGTTTTTGGGGTTCCTGTGGCTGTTTCTGGGGTCCTGTGGCTGTTTTTGGGGTTCCCGTTGCTGTTTTTGGGGTCCCAGGTCTGTTTTTGGGGTCCCCACGGCTGTTTTTGGGGTCCCCGTGGCTGTTTTGGGGTCCCCGTGGCTGTTTTGGGGTCCCCGTGGCTGTTTTTGGGGTCCCAGGTCTGTTTTTGGGTTCCCGTTGCTGTTTTTGGGGTCCCCGTGGCTGTTTTTGGGGTCCCCACGGCTGTTTTTGGGGTCCCCGTGGCTGTTTTTGGGGTCCCTGACCCCCCTGCGCCCCCCCAGACTCCAAGACTCTGTCGGAGGCCGAGCGCGAGCGGCGTTTGGGGCTCCTGGAGGCCGCGGGGGATTTTGTGGGGTGGGGGCTGCAGGTGCTGCCCCCCGCCCACATCTCAGCCTGCATGCAGCAGCGGTGAGAGCCGGGACCCCCTCCCAATTCCTCAGGGACCCCCAAAGTCCCCCCAAATTCCCAGGATCACCCCAATCCCCGGGGACCCCCCGAATTCCTCAGAGACCCCCTAAATCCCCCCAAATTCCTGAATTCCCCCAAATTCCTCAGGGACCCTCTGAATTCCTGGGACCACCCCCCAAATCCCCCCCCAAATCACCCAAACAAAATTCCTGGAAACCCCCCAAATTCCCCCACATTCCCGGGACCCCCCCAAATCTCCCCCCAAATTCCTCAGGGACCCCCTGAATTCCTGGGACCCTCCAACCCCCCCCCCCCCCCAAATTCCCCCAAATTCCTCAGGGATCCTCCCAAATCCCCCCAAACCCCCCCAAATCTCCCCCCAAACTCCTCCAGCCCCCCCCAATTTAACCCTTTAACCCCCCCAACCCTCCCATCCCCCTCCTGCCCTCTCCATCCCCCACCCCCCAAATTTTGGGGTGCTGGGGGGTCCCAATTTGGGGTTCCCCCCCCAGAGCCAAGTACAACCTGAACGAGCTGTCCCAGGACACGGCCCAGGGGCTGATCCAGCTGGCCCTGGACTCGGGGGTGCAGGTGACACAGGTGAGATTTGGGGGGCTCAGGTGTGACACAGGTGAGATTTGGGGGTGCAGGTGACACAGGTGAGATTTGGGGGGTGCAGGTGACAGGTGAGGGGGCTCAGGTGTGACCCAGGTGAGATTTGGGGGGGCTCAGGTGAGATTTGGGGGGTGCAGGTGAAATTTGGGGGGGCTCAGGTGAGATTTGGGGGTTCAGGTGACACAGGTGAGATTTGGGGGGTGCAGGTGACACAGGTGAGATTTGGGGGGCTCAGGTGTGACACAGGTGAGATTTGGGGATTCAGGTGTGACCCAGGTGAGATTTGGGGGGCTCAGGTGTGACACAGGTGAGATTTGGGGGGTTCAGGTGAGATTTGGGGGTTCAGGTGACACAGGTGAGATTTGGGGGTGGCCATGGCGGTTTTGGGGTGCCCCAGGTGATTTTGGGGTGCCCATTGGGGTTTTGGGGTACCCCAGGTGATTCTGGGGTCCCCCACGGTGTTTTTGGGGTGCCCAGGTTGGTCTCAGGGGTTTTTTGGGGATCCCAGTGTGACTCTGGGGTCCCCCATTGCAATTTTGGGTGCTCAGGTATATTTGGGGATCCCAGTGTGATTTTGGGGTCCCCATTGGTGGTTTTGGGTGCCCAGGTGTATTTGGGGATATCATTGTGATTTTGGGGTCCCCATTGGTGTTTTTGGGGATCCCAGTGTGATTTTGGGGATCCCAGTGTGACTCTGGGGTCCCCCATTGCAATTTTGGGGTGCTCAGGTGTTCGTGGACACCGTGGGCCCCCCGGACAGGTACCAGGCGCGGCTGCAGCTGCAGTTCCCGGGTTTGGGGGTCACCGTGCGCCCCAAAGCCGATTCCCTGTTCCCCGTGGTGAGCGCAGCCAGCATCTGCGCCAAGGTGGGACCCCAAAAACACCCCAAAACAGACCCCAAAAACACCCCTGACCCCAAAAACACCCCAAAAACACCCCAAAAACACCCCTGACCCCAAAAACAGACCCCAAAAACACACCCCAAAAACACACCCCAAAAACACCCCTGGGACCCCAAAAACAGACCCCAAAACACCCCAAAAACAGACCCCAAAGCCGATTCCCTGTTCCCCGTGGTGAGCGCAGCCAGCATCTGCGCCAAGGTGGGACCCCAAAAACACCCCAAAAACACCCCAAAAACACCCCTAGGACCCCAAAAACACCCCTGGGATCCCCAAAAACAGACCCCAAAGCCGATTCCCTGTTCCCCGTGGTGAGCGCAGCCAGCATCTGCGCCAAGGTGGGACCCCAAAAACACACCAAAAACACCCCAAAAACACCCCTGACCCCAAAAACAGACCCCAAAAACACACCCCAAAAACACACCCCAAAAACACCCCTGGGACCCCAAAACAGACCCCAAAAACACACCCCAAAACCACCCCCTGGGATCCCCAAAAACAGACCCCAAAAACAGACCCCAAAAACACCCCTGGGATCCCCAAATCCCCTCTGGGACCCCTAAACTGCCTGAAACCTGAAAAAACCAACTGGGACCCCAAAACCCCCCCCCAGGACTCCCAATACTGAGCCCCAGCAGCAGCAGCACCCCCAGACCCCCCAGAGCCCCCCAAAACTCCTGTCAGACCCCCGAAACCCCCTCTGAACCCCCCCCAAAATCCCTCACAACCCCCCAAATTTCCTCATAGTCCCCCAAATTTCCTTTCCCCCCCCAGGCAGACCCCCTCCAAACCCCCTCTGAACCCCCCAAAACCCCCTCACAGCCCCCCAAAACTCCTGTCAGACCCCCCCAAAACCCCTCTGAACCCCCCCCAAACCCCTCATAGCCCCCCAAACCCCCTCCCCCCCCAGTCAGACCCCCCCAGCCCCCCTGACCCCCTCCCCAGGTTGCCCGGGACCGAGCTCTGCTCCACTGGAACTTCCTGGAGGATTTTGGGGACCCCGACCGGGGCTACGGCTCCGGGTACCCCAATGGTAGGAGCTGGGGGGGGGGCAGGGGGGGGTCCCCGGTTTTTGGGGTGTCCCTCAACCCCCCCCTTTGCAGACCCCAAGACCAAGGAGTGGCTGAGGAGGAACCTGGAGCCGGTTTTTGGGTTCCCCCAACTCGTGAGGTTCAGCTGGGGCACGGCCCAGGCGCTGCTGCAGAGAGAGGGGGTCCCTGTCACATGGTGGGGGGCGTTTGGGGGGTCCCTGTCACATGGTGGGGGGCATTTGGGGGGTCCTGGGGGGTTTGGGGGGTCCCTGTCACATGGTGGGGGGCGTTTGGGGGGTCCTGGGGGGGTTTGGGGGGTCCCTGTCACATGGTGGGGGGCGTTTGGGGGGTCCTGGGGGGTCCCTGTCACATGGTGGGGGGCGTTTGGGGGGTCCTGGGGGGGTTTAGGGGGTCCCTGTCACATGGTGGAGGGCGTTTGGGGGGTCCTGGGGGGGTTTAGGGGGTCCCTGTCACATGGTGGGGGGCGTTTGGGGGGTCCTGGAGGGGTTGGGGGGTCCCTGTCACATGGCGGGGGGCGTTTGGGGGGTCCTGGAGGGGTTGGGGGGTCCCTGTCACATGGCGGGGGGCGTTTGGGGAGCATAGGAGGGGTTTGGGGGGGTCCTGGGGGAGTTGGGAGGTGCCAGTCACATGATGGGGGGCTTTGGGGGGTCCTGGGGGGCTTTGGGGGGTCCTGGGGGGCTCTGAGGGGATTTGGGGGGTCTTGAGGGGTCCCTGTGGAATGGTCGGGGGGGTTCTGGGGTGTTTTGGGGGGTCCTGGGGGGGCAGTGAACAAAGGGGGGGGGTCCCTCTGTCCCTGTGGAATTTTGGGGGGGAGGGGATATTTTTGCCCCCCTCCCACCCCCCCAAATTCCCACTCCCCTGTTGTTTCCCCCCCCCCCAGGGCTGATGACGACCCCCCCTCGGACCCCCCCTCGGTTCTTTCCTTCTTCGCCCGGAGCCCCCCCCAGCCCCTCCCCCACCGGCCCCTCCCCCACCGCTTCTTCCAGGAGCGCAGCTTGAGGCCCCTGACCGAGCTGTGACCCCCCCCAAAAAACGGGGACACCCCCAAAAAACGGGGGCACCCCTAAAAACAGCGCCCCCCCCCCAAAAAAAACGGGGACCCCCAAACCCGCGTGATCGTTTTTTAATTCGTTTTTTAATAAAGAATTTTATAACACCCCAAATCTCTTTTTTTTTTTTTTAATTTCCTGCCGATCGCGGTCGGTAATTTTGGGATGGGAGGGGCTGGAATATTTTTTGGGGGGGTCCCGAAGGATAAAGGGGGGGTGGGGGGTGCAGCCCCTCCCCCCGCCGCCGTTCAGCACCGCGGACAGCGGGAATTTGGGGAGGGGGAGGGGAAGGGGGGGGTTGAGCCGCCCCGCCGCCAGGGGGCGCCCTTCCCCCCCCCCCGCGATGGGCGTGGCCGGGGCGTGGTCCTGGGGCGGGGCTGGGGGCGGGGCCTCCCGGGGGTCCCGGGCGATGGCGGAGGGCGGCTGAAAGGGGGGGAGGGGGCTGCGGGTACCGGGGGTTTTGGGGGGGGGGGGAGGAAACGAGACCGGGACCCCCCCGAACCGGAACCGGTACCGGAGCCATGGAGGATTCGGGAGTGATCCGCCGGCGGCGGCTGCAGGTACCGGGAGGGGGAACCGGGGGGGCTCGGTACCGGAGAATGGGGGAATCGGTACCGGGGGAATCGGTATCGGCGGAATCGGTACCGGGGGATGGCGGAATCGGAACCGGGGGGAAGGAATCGGTACCGGGGATTATGGATGTATTAGAGACAAGAGAATCGGTACCGGGGTATCAGTGATGGAGGGCAAAGGAATCGGTACCGGGGGGATGTCGGTACCGGAGGATGCGGAGATCGGTACCGGCGGGTTCGGGAGCTGGGGGGGGGTCGGTACCGGGATGAGAGGGTCGGTACCGGGATGAGAGGGTCGGTACCGGCGGGTTCGGGAGCTGGGGGGGGGTCGGTATCGGCGGGTTCGGGGTCTGGGGGTGTCGGTACCGGCGGGTTCTGGGGCTGGGGGGTGTCGGTACCGGCGGGTTCGGGGGCTGGAGGGGTCGGTACCGGCGGGTTCGGGGTCTGGGGGTGTCGGTACCGGAGCGCTCGGAGCCGCACCGGGCACTGCGGCCCTTTGCAGGGCGGTACCGGCGGGGGGGGCGGCGCAGCCCCGGTACCGGGAAGGTCGCTGCGGGCGCGGTCGGTACCGGGAAGGGGGGGGGGCGATGCGGGCCCGGTACCGGGGGGCGCTGGGGGTGTCGGAACCGCCCGGTCCGGGGGGGTTCGGGCAGCGGGAGGGGCCGGGGGGGTTCGCTCCGGTTCCGATCCGGTGTCCCGGGGGTCCGGGCCGCCCCCCGCTCCCTGTTCCAGGATTTGCCGCTGCCGCGGAAGAGCAGCAGGTGAGACCCCCCCCCCAAACCCCCGCGCCCCCCATTGCGCCCCCAAATTGCGCCCCAAGCCCCGCCCAGGCCCCGCCCAGGCCCCGCCCACTGCAGCCGCCGCCGCCCCGGGACCCCCCGAGCCCCCCCCGAGCCCCCGGTGCCGGTCCCGGTGGGCAGCAGGATGTTCCGCCGCACCAAGAGGTACCGGGGGCTGCGGCCCCCCCCCCGCACCGGCGGCGGCCTCAGCCTCGGCCTCCATCATCATCCTCAGCCTCCATCATCATCCTCATCCTGTGCTCATCTTCATCATCATCCTCAGCCTCCATCATCATCATCCTCAGCCTGTGCTCATCTTCATCATCATCCTCAGCCTCCATCATCATCATCCTCAGCCTGTGTTCATCTTCATCATCATCCTCAGCCTCCATCATCATCATCCTCAGCCTGTGTTCATCTTCATCATCATCCTCAGCCTCCATCATCATCATCCTCGGCCTCCATCATCATCCTCAGCCTGTGCTCATCTTCATCATCATCCTCAGCCTCTGTGTTCATCCTCATCCTCATCCTCAGCCTCCATCATCATCCTCATCGTGTGCTCATCTTCATCATCATCCTCAGCCTCCATCATCATCATCCTCAGCCTCCATCATCATCCTCAGCCTGTGCTCATCTTCATCCTCAGCCTCAGCCTCCATCCTCATCCTCGGCCTCCATCATCATCCTCAGCCTGTGCTCATCTTCATCATCATCCTCAGCCTGTGCTCATCTTCATCATCATCCTCAGCCTCCATCATCATCCTCAGCCTGTGCTCATCTTCATCATCATCCTCAGCCTCCATCATCATCCTCATCGTGTGTTCATCTTCATCCTCAGCCTCGGCCTCCATCATCATCCTCAGCCTGTGCTCATCTTCATCCTCAGCCTCCATCATCATTCTCTGTGTTCATCCTCATCCTGAGTTTATCTTCATCCTCATCCTCTGTGTCCTCATCTTCATCCTCATCCTCATCCTCATCCTCATCCTCACCTTCATCCCTCCTCACCTTCGTCCCAGCTTCATCCTCATCCTCCTGTATCCTCATCCCTCCTTCATCCTCCTGCTTCCTCCATCCTCATCTTCATCCTGTGTCCATCCTCATCCCCATCCCCCCATCCTCATCCTCATCCTCATCCCCATCCCCCCATCCTCATCTTCATCTTCATCCCCCCATCCTCATTTTCATCCCCATCCCCCCATCCTCATCCTCATCCCCATGCCCCCATCCTCATCCCCCTCCCCCCATCTTCCTCCCTCCTCCATCCTCATCCTCCCCCCCCCAGCTGTTCCCCCCTCCCCAATTTTGCCCTTTGATATTTGGGGGGGGGGGGGGGGCTGTGTGTGTCCCCCTCCCCCAGCGCGGGAATGGAGGGGGGAGGGTCCGTGTGTGTGTGTGAGGGGGGGTCTCGGGGGGGTCCCGACCCTCCCCCCCCACCCATGACCCCTCCCCCCCCTCAGCTGCCGCACGAGCAACCGGAAGAGCCTGATCCTGACCAGCACCTCCCCCACCCTGCCGCGGCCCCACTCGCCGCTGCCGGGGCACATCGGTGAGACCCCTCCCCACCCCGGACCCCCCCGGGGGTCCCCAACACCCCCCGGTCCCCGCGACCCCTCCCCAGTGTCCTCAGATCCCCCCCCAGTGTCCCCAACCCCCCCCCACAATGTCCCCCGACCCCCTTGATGTCCCCAAAATCCCCCAAAAAACCCCAAATGGACTCTAAAAGACCCCTCCCCCCAAACACTGAACCCCCACAGAGACCCCTCCCCAAAATCCGTGGGTACCTGTAGGGACCCCCCCAAACCCAACCCAACCCAACCCAACCCCTGGGGTCCCTCCTGACCCCCCCCTCCCCTTTTTAAAAATTAATTTGGGGGCGGGTCCCGCTCGCTTGGCCCCGCCCAGCCGTGGAGGGGGCGTGGTGTGGCAGGGCGTGGCGGTGACGTCACCCTTACCTGTGCGCAGGTAACAGCCCCCAGGACAGCCCCCGCAACTTCTCCCCCAGCGCCCCCGCGCATTTTTCCTTCGCCTCGTCCCGCCGGTGAGGGGGGGTCCCCAAAATCCTGAGGGGGTCCCCAAAATCCTGGGGGGGTCCCCAAAATCCTGGGGGGGGTCCCCAAGGGTCAGGGTGGGAAGGGGGAACACCTGTGACAAGCTGGGGGGGGGGGGGCTGGATTGGAAGCGGATTTGGGGAAGATTTGGGGGTCCCCGGGGTCAAACTCAGTGTCCGGGGGGGTCACTTGAGGTCCGGGGGGGTCACTGGGGTCAAGCGGGGGTCCCCAATATTCGGGGCTGTCCCCAAAATTCGGGGATGTCCCCAGTGTCCGGGAGTGTCCCGAATATCTGGGGGTGTCCCCAATTTCCGGGGGGGTCCCCAATGTCTGAAAGTGTCCCCAATATTCGGGGGTGTCCCCAATTCCCAGGGGTGTCCCCAATATCCGGGGGTCTCCCAAATATCCGGGGGGGTCCCCAGTGTCCAGGGGGGTCCCCAAAATCCCCGTCAGTGTCCCCAACATGCCCGGGGCGGTGACAGGGTGGCACAGCCCCATTTTGGGGGCAGCAATCCCGGCTCCCCCCTAACCCCGGGGTGTGTCCCGAGTTCGGGGGTCCCCCGAGCCCCCCCCGAGCCCCCCGAGCCCCCCCCCGAGCCCCCCGTGCCCCCCCAGGACCGACGGGCGCCGCTGGTCTCTGGCCTCGCTGCCATCGTCGGGCTATGGCACCAACACCCCCAGCTCCACCGTCTCCGTGAGTCGGGGGGCTCTGGGGGGGCTTGGGGGGATTTGGGGGGGTTCAGGGGGCACCAACACCCCCAGCTCCACCGTCTCCGTGAGTCGGGGGGCTCTGGGGGGGCTTGGGGGGATTTGGGGGGATTTGGGGGGCACCAGCACCCCCAGCTCCACCGTCTCCGTGAGTCGGGGGGCTCTGGGGGGGCTTGGGGGGCTTTGGGAGGGTTCAGGGGGCACCAACACCCCCAGCTCCACCGTCTCCGTGAATCGGGGGGCTTTGGGGGGGCTTGGGGGGCTTTGGGGGGGTTCAGGGGGCACCAACACCCCCAGCTCCACCGTCTCCGTGAGTCGGGGGGCTCTGGGGGGCTTGGGGGGATTTGGGGGGATTTGGGGGGGTTCAGGGGGCACCAACACCCCCAGCTCCACCGTCTCCGTGAGTCGGGGGGCTTTGGGGGGGCTTGGGGGGATTTGGGGGGATTTGGGGGGCACCAACACCCCCAGCTCCACCGTCTCCGTGAGTCGGGGGGCTCTGGGGGGGTTTGGGGGGGAGTTGGGGGGTCCCGCGGTGATTTGGAGGGTCCCGGGGGTTCAGGGATGATTCGGGGGTCCCGGAGCTGTTTCGGGGGTCCCCCGATAATGATTTTTGGGGCGCTGCCGGGGTCACGGCGGTCCCGGGGTGATTCGGGAGGTTCAGGGCTGATTCGGGGGTCCCGGAGCTGTTTCGGGGGTCCCGGGATGGTGATTTTTGGGGCGCTGTCGGGGTCCTGGCGGTCCCGCGGTGATTCGGGGGGGGTCTCGGAGATCCCAGGGTGGATTTTGGGGTAATTTTGGGGCGCTGTCGCGCAGTCCCGGCGGTTCAGGGATGTTTGGGGTGTCCCGGGGATCCCATGGTGGATTTTGGGGTAATTTTGGGGCTCTCTCTGGATCCCGGCGGTTCAGGGATGTTTGGGGTGTCTCGGGGATCCCAGGGTGGATTTTGGGGTAATTTTGGGGCTCTCTCTGGATCCCGGCGGTTCAGGGATGTTTGGGGTGTCTCGCGGATCCCAGGGTGGATTTTGGGGTAATTTTGGGGCGCTGTCGCGCAGTCCTCGTGCTCGTCGCAGGAGCGGCTGCACCAGCTGCCCGCGCAGCCCACGGCCGAGGAGCTGCGGTTCCTGTCGCGACATTTCGGCAGCTCCGAGAGCCTGGCCGAGGAGGAGGGGGCGGCTCGGGGGGGGCCCGCGCCCCGCCCCCGCTCCCGCAGCCTCAGGTGAGACCCCCAGAGCTGAGGGAGGGGGGATCTGGGGGGGATTCGGGGGGATTTGGGCGAGATTTGGGGTGGATTTAGGGGAGTTTGGGGAAATTTTGGGGGGGATGTGGGGAGGATTTGAGGGGGATTTGGGGGGCCGGATATGGGGTGGATTTGGGCGAGATTTGGGTGGGATTTTGGGGAGATTTTGGGGGACATTTGGGGGGATTTGGGGAGGATTTGTGGGGGAATTCGGACTGAATTTCGGGGGCTGGTTTTGGGGTGGATTACGGTGGGATTTGGGGAAATCTGGGTGGGATTTGGGGTGGATTTGGGGTGCATCAGGGCACTGGAAGGAGGGAGATTGTGGGGGGGGTCACTGAGGAGTTGGGGGGTTGCTGTGGGTTTAAGGAGGGGCCGGGATTTGGGGGTCACCCAGAGCGACTCGGGGGGGGACACTGGGGTGGCACCGGGGCCATGGGGGGGTCCTGGGGTGCCAGAGGAGGGGTCTGGGGGGTCCTGGGGTATCTGGGGGTCCCAGCTGTGCCCCCCACTCTCCCCAGCCCCGGGCGCTCGCCCTCGTCCCACGACAATGAGATCGTGATGATGAACCACGTGTACAAGGAGAGGTTCCCCAAGGTGGGGCTGGGGGCGGCTGGGGGGGTCCAGGGGGGCTGGGGGGTGGCCGTGGGCTCGGTTATGGGGTCAGTTATGGGGTTGGTTATGGGGTCAGTTTGGAATCACTTTGGGGACAGTTCTGGGGTCATTTACAGGGACGTTTTGGGCTCAGTTCTGGGGTTGGTTATGGGGTCAGTTTGGGGTCAGTTATGAGGTCAGTTCTTGGGTCCTTGGGTCAGTTCTGGGCTCAGTTTTGGGCTGAGTTCTGGGCTCAGTTTCAGGGTCCCTGGGTCAGTTCTGGGCTAAGTTCTGGGCTCAGTTTCAGGCTCAGTTCTGGGCTCAGTTTCGGGGTCAGTTCTGGGCTCAGTTCTGTGCTCAGTTTTGGGGTCGGTTTGGGCTCAGTTTCGGGGTCCCTGGGTCAGTTCTGGGCTCAGTTCTGGGCTCAGACTGGGCTCAGTTCTGGGCTCAGTTTCGGGGTCAGTTCTGGGCTCAGTTTTGGGCTCAGTTTTAGGGTCGGTTTGGGCTCAGTTTTGGGGTCAGTTCTGGGCTCAGTTTTGGGCTCAGCTCTGGGCTCAGTTTCGGGGTCCCTGGGTCAGTTCTGGGCTCAGTTCTGGGCTCAGGTCTGGGCTCAGCTCTGGGCTGTTTCGGGGTCAGTTCTGGGCTCAGTTTCGGGGTCAGTTCTGGGCTCAGTTCTGGGCTCAGTTCTGGGCTCAGCTCTGGGCTCAGTTCTGGGCTCAGTTTCGGGGTCAGTTCTGGGCTCAGTTCTGGGCTCAGTTTTGGGGTCGGTTTGGGCTCAGTTTTGGGGTCAGTTCTGGGCTCAGTTCTGGGCTCAGCTCTGGGCTGTTTCGGGCTCAGTTCTGGGCTCAGCTCTGGGCTCAGTTCTGGGCTCAGCTCTGGGCTGTTTCGGGGTCAGTTCTGGGCTCAGTTTTGGGGTCAGTTCTGGGCTCAGTTCTGGGCTCAGCTCTGGGCTGTTTCGGGCTCAGTTCTGGGCTCAGCTCTGGGCTCAGTTCTGGGCTCAGTTCTGGGTCAGCTCTGGGCTGTTTCGGGCTCAGTTCTGGGCTCAGCTCTGGGCTCAGTTCTGGGCTCAGTTCTGGGCTCAGCTCTGGGCTGTTTCGGGCTCAGTCTGGGCTCATTTTCGGGGTCCCCGCAGGCCACGCTGCAGATGCAGGAGCGGCTGGAGGAGTTCGTGCGGGGCTGCGGCCCCGGCGGGACCCCCCTGGCGGACGGAGCGCTGAGTTTCATCCAGCACCAGCTGGCCGAGCTGGCGCGGGACTGCCTGGGCAAGGCGCGGCACGGGCTGATCACCGCCGGCTATTTCTGCGAGCTGCAGGAGAACATGGAGCGGCTCCTGCAGGACGTGAGAGACGGGAACGGGGCTGGGGGAACGGGGAATAACGGGGATAACGGGGATAAACGGGGATAAACGGGACTGCCTGGGCAAGGCGCGGCACGGGCTGATCACTGCGGGGTATTTCTGCGAGCTGCAGGAGAACATGGAGCGGCTCCTGCAGGACGTGAGAGACGGGAACGGGGCTGGGGGAACGGGGGATAACGGGGGAATAACGGGGATAAACGGGGATAAACGGGGATAAACGGGGATAAACGGGACTGCCTGGGCAAGGCGCGGCACGGGCTGATCACCGCCGGCTATTTCTGCGAGCTGCAGGAGAACATGGAGCGGCTCCTGCAGGATGTGAGAGACGGGGGGACAATGGGGACAAACGGGGATAAACGGAGACAAACGGGGACAAACAGGGACCGACGGGGACAAACAGGGAGCTGGCCCGGGACTGCCTGGCCAAGAGGTTCCCCAAGGACACAACAGGGACTAACAGGGACCCAAGCGAGGCTCAACACCCCCAAACGTCCCCTGACCCCCCCCGTGTCCCCCCGTGTCCCCCCGTGCCCCCCAGGCCTACGAGCGCTCTGAGTCAGAGGAGGTGACCTTCATCACCCAGCTGGTCAAGAGGCTCCTCATCATCATCTCCCGCCCGGCACGGCTGCTGGAGTGCCTGGTGAGTGCTGATACCTATGTGACCCCTCTCACCTGTGTGACCCCTCATCACCTGTGTGACCCCTCTCACCTGTGTGACACCCCTCACTCACCTGTGTGACACCCCTCACTCACCTGTGTGACACCCTCATCACCTGTGTGACCCCTCTCACCTGTGTGACCCCTCTCACCTGTGTGACCCCCTCATCACCTGTGTGACACCCCTCACTCACCTGTGTGACACCCCTCACTCACCTGTGTGACCCCTCTCACCTGTGTGACACCCCTCATCACCTGTGTGACACCCCTCATCACCTGTGTGACCCCCTCACTCACCTGTGTGACCCCCTCATCACCTGTGTGACACCCTCTCACCTGTGTGACACCCCTCATCACCTGTGTGACACCCCTCATCACCTGTGTGACACCCCTCACTCACCTGTGTGACCCCCTCATCACCTGTGTGACACCCTCTCACCTGTGTGACACCCCTCATCACCTGTGTGACACCCCTCATCACCTGTGTGACCCCTCTCACCTGTGTGACCCCTCTCACCTGTGTGACCCCCTCATCACCTGTGTGACCCCTCTCACCTGTGTGACTCCTCTCATCTGTGTGACACCCCTCACCTGTGTGACACCCCTCACTCACCTGTGTGACACCCTCTCACCTGTGTGACACCCCTCACCTGTGTGACACCGCTCACTCACCTGTGTGACACCCTCTCACCTGTGTGACCCCTCTCACCTGTGTGACACCCCTCACTCACCTGTGTGACACCCTCTCACCTGTGTGACACCCCTCACCTGTGTGACACCCCTCACTCACCTGTGTGACCCCCTCATCACCTGTGTGACCCCTCTCATCTGTGTGACACCCTCACTCGCCTGTGTGACACCCCTCACTCACCTGTGTCACCCCTCATCTGTGTGACCTCCTCTCACCTGTCCCTCTCTCACCTGTCCCCTCTCACCTGTCCCCTCTCACCTGTCCCCTCTCACCTGTCCCTCTCTCACCTGTCCCTCTCTCACCTGTCCCCTCTCACCTGTCCCCTCTCACCTGTCCCCTCCCAGGAGTTTGACCCCGCAGGTCTGTCCCAGCTGCTGGCGGCCGCCCCGGGCCGAGGGGCCGAGGGGTCCCTGAGAGCCGACACCCCCCGGTACCTGCTGAGACAGCTGGGCCGGGCCCGGGGGGGGCGCACAGGTACGGGGGACACGCCCACAGGTGTGGGGACAGGTGTGTGGGGACACAGCCCACAGGTGTAGGGACACAGCCACAGGTGTGTGGGGACAGGTGTGTGGGGACACAGCCACAGGTGTGGGGACACAGCCACAGGTGTGTGGGGACAGGTGTGTGGGGACACAGCCACAGGTGTGGGGACACAGCCACAGGTGTGTGGGGACACAGCCACAGGTGTGGGGACACAGCCACAGGTGTGTGGGGACACGGCCACAGGTGTAGGGACACAGCCACAGGTGTGGGGACAGGTGTGTGGGGACACAGCCACAGGTGTGGGGACACGGCCACAGGTGTGTGGGGACACGGCCACAGGTGTGTGGGGACACAGCCACAGGTGTAGGGACACAGCCCACAGGTATGGGGACACAGCCACAGGTGTGTGGGGACACAGCCACAGGTGTAGGGACACAGCCCACAGGTATGGGGACACAGCCACAGGTGTGTGGGGACACAGCCACAGGTGTGTGGGGACACAGCCACAGGTGTGGGGACACAGCCACAGGTGTGGGGACACAGCCACAGGTATGGGGACAGGTGTGAGACAGGTGTGAGTGGAACAGGTTTGCACAGTTTGGAACATGGTGGGGACACACAGGCAGGTATGAGGGGCACACCTGTGACCCTTCCCCATGTCCCCCCACTCACCTGTGCCCCCCCCACTCACCTGTGCCCCCCAGACATGCTGCACCTGGAGGAGCCCGACAGCAGCGGCACCAACACTCCGGACCCCGAGGAAGGGGCTGAGGTGGGCACAGAGCCCCCCGTGTCCCCCCCGTGTCCCCCCCGTGTTCTCTCCCCCGTGTCCCCCCATGTCCCCCCCATGTCACCTGTCCCCCTCCCCCCCCAGGGCCGTGCTGCCGCCCCCAGACCCAAAGAGCCGCCAGGTGAGAGCGACTTCGAGACCATCAAACTGATCAGCAACGGCGCCTACGGGTGAGGGGGGCGGGGGGGGTTTGGGGGGTCCCTGGGTGGGGGTCCGGGTTTTTGGGGGTGTGGCCGGTGCTGGGGTGTGGCCGGTGTTGGGGTGTGGCTGGTTTTGGGAGGCTCTGTGTGTGTGGTTCCAGGTTTTGGGGTCGTGGCCGGTTTTGGGGCTCTCTCTGGATGCTGATCTGAGTTTTGGGGGATCCCTGGATGGAGTGCTGGGTTTTTTGGGGTGTGCGTGTCCAGTGCTGGGGCGTGGCCGGTGCTGGGGCGTGTCCAGTGTTGGGGCGTGGCTGGTGCTAGGGCGTGTCCAGTGCTGGGGCGTGGCCGGTGTTGGGGTGTGGCCAGTGCTGGGGCGTGGCCGGTGCTGGGGCGTGGCCGGTGTTGGGGTGTGGCCAGTGCTGGGGCGTGGCCGATGTTGGGGCGTGGCCGGTGCTGGGGCGTGGCCGGTGTTGGGTGTGTGGCCAGTGCTGGGGCGTGGCCGGTGCTGGGGTGTGTCCAGTGCTGGGGCGTGGCCGGTGCTGGGGCGTGGCCGGTGTTGGGGTGTGGCCAGTGCTGGGGCGTGGCCGGTGCTGGGGTGTGTCCAGTGCTGGGGCGTGGCCGGTGCTGGGGCGTGGCCGGTGTTGGGGTGTGGCCAGTGCTGGGGCGTGGCCGGTGCTGGGGTGTGTCCAGTGCTGGGGCGTGGCCGATGTTGGGGCGTGGCCGGTGCTGGGGCGTGGCCGGTGTTGGGGCGTGGCCGGTGTTGGGGCGTGGCCGGTGCTGGGGCGTGGCCGGTGTTGGGGTGCTCTCTGGCTGCGGGTCCGGGTTTTGCGGGTCCCTGGCTGCAGATCCGGGTTTTTGGGGGGCCGTGTCCGGGTTTTGGGGGATCCCTGGCTGCGGATCCGGGTTTTGGGGGTCTCTGGCTGCGGGTCCATGTTTTTTGGGGGGCGTGTCCGGCGCTGGGAGGTCTCTGTCTGCGGATTTGGGTTTTTGGGGGTCCCTGGCTGCAGATCCGGGTTTTGGGGGTCCCTGGCTGCAGATCCGGATTTTGGGGATCCCTGGCTGCGGATCTGGGTTTTTTGAGGGGCGTGTCCGGGTTTTTGGGGGTCCCCGGCTGCAGATCCGGGTTTTTGGGAGTTGTGGCCGGTTTTGGGGATCCCTGGCTGCGGATCCGGGTTTTTGGGAGTTGTGGCCGTTTTTGGGGGTCCCTGGCTGCAGATCCGGGTTTTTGGGAGTTGTGGCCGGTTTTGGGGGTCTCTGGCTGCGGGTCCGTGTTTTTTTGGGGGCGTGTCCGGGTTTTGGGGGTCCCTGGCTGCGGGTCCGTGTTTTTTGTGGGGCGTGTCCAGGTTTTTGGGGGTCCCTGGCTGGAGATCCGGGTTTTTGGGAGTTGTGGCCGGTTTTGGGGGATCCCTGGCTGCGGATCCGGGTTTTTGGGGGGGCGTGTCCGGGTTTTGGGGGATCCCTGGCTGCAGATCCGTGTTTTTTGTGGGGCGTGTCCGGGTTTTGGGGGTCTCTGGCTGCGGATCCGGGTTTTGGGGGATCCCTGGCTGCGGGTCCGTGTTTTTTGGGTGGGCGTGTCCGGCACTGAGCCCCGCCCCGCCCCGCCCGCAGCGCGGTGTACCTGGTGCGGCACACGGCCACGCGGCAGCGCTTCGCCATGAAGAAGATCAACAAGCAGAACCTGCTGCTGCGGAACCAGGTGCACCAGGCCTTCGTGGAGCGCGACATCCTCACCTTCGCCGAGAACCCCTTCGTGGTCAGCATGTTCTGCTCCTTCCAGACGCGCCGCCACCTCTGCATGGTCATGGAGTACGTGGAAGGTGGGCGGGGCGTGGCGATATGGGGCGGGGGGGGTCGCGATATGGGGGTGGGTGTCGCGATATGGAGGTGGGAGGGTCGCGATATGGAGGGTGGGGGTCACGATATGGAGGTGGGAGGGTCGCGATATGGGGGTGGGTGTCGTGATATGGAGGTGGGAGGGTCGCGATATGGGGCGAGGGTGTTGCGATATGGGGTGGGGATCATGATATGGAGGGTGGGGATTGGGAATTTGGGAGTGAGTGTCACGATATGGGGCTGTGTGTTGGGATATGGGGCTGGGTATCGTGATATGGGGTCAGGGTGTCACGATATGGGGTTGAGTGTCACGATACGGGGTGGGTGTGGCGATATGGGGTGGGCACTGTGCTAACAGTTGTCCCCATGCCCCTCTCCATGTGCTCATGTCCCTCCATGCCCCCCCATGTCCCCCATCTGTCCCCACATCCCCCCTGACCCCCATGCCCCTCTGTCCCTGTGTCCCCCTGTGTCCCTGTCCCCGTGTCCCTCTCTCCTGTCCTGTCCCTGTCCCCTGTCCCTCCCGTCCCTGTCCCTGTCCCTGTCCCTGTCCCTGTCCCTGTCCCTGTCCCTGTCCCTGTCCCTGTCCCTGTCCCCTGTCCCCTGTCCCCGTGTCCCTGTCCTGTCCCCCTGTCTCTGTCCCTCTGTCTCTGTCCCCCTGACCCTGTCCCTGTCCCTGTCCCTGTCCCCTGTCCCTCTCCCTGTCCCTGTCCTCTGTCCCTGTCCCTGTCCCTGTGTCCCTGTCCCTCTCCCTGTCCCTGTCCCTGTCCCTGTCCCTGTCCCCGTGTCCCTCTCCTGTCCCTGTCCCTGTCCCTGTCCCTGTCCCTGTCCCTGTCCCTGTCCCTGTCCTGTCCCTCTGTCCCTGTCCCTCTGTCCCCCTGACCCTGTCCCTGTCCCTGTCCCTGTCCCCTGTCCCTCTCCCTGTCCCTGTCCTCTGTCCCTGTCCCTGTCCCTGTCCCCTGTCCCTCTCCCTGTCCCTGTCCCTGTCCCCGTGTCCCTGTCCCCTGTCCCTGTCCCTGTCCCAGGTGGGGACTGTGCCACCCTGCTCAAGCACATCGGGGCTCTGCCCCTGGAGCTGGCCCGGCTCTACTTTGCCGAGACGGTTTTGGCGCTGGAATATCTGCACACCTACGGCATCGTGCACCGCGACCTGAAACCCGACAAGTGCGGGCAGGGGGTGGGGCACGCCTGGGCACACCTGGGGACACCTGGGGACACCTGGGACACACCTGGGGACACCTGGGGACACCTGGGATATACCTGGGGACACAGCTGGGGATACACCTGGGGACACAGCTGGGGACACACCCAGCTCACTTGGGGTCGCACCTGGGGATGCACCTGGGGACACACCCGCCTCACCTGGGGAAACACCTGGGGACACACCCAGCTCACCTGGGGACGCACCTGGGGATGCACCTGGGGACACACCTGTCTCACCTGGGGACACACCTGGGGACGCACCTGGGGATGCACCTGGGGACACACCTGGGGACACACCCACCTCACCTGGGGACATGCCTAGGGACACACGTGGGGACACACCCAGGCCCCACCCCACTCATCTGGGGACACACCCAGCCCCACCCCGCTCATCTGGGGACACACCTGGGCCCCGCCCCACTCACCTGGGGACACACCCAGCCCCACCCCGCTCTCCTGGGGACACACCTGGGCCCGCCCCGCTCACCTGGGGGCACACCTGGCCCTGCCCCGCTCACCTGTGCGCCCCCCGCAGCCTCCTGATCACCTCGCTGGGCCACGTGAAGCTGACGGATTTCGGGCTCTCCAAGATGGGGCTGATGAGCCTCACGACCAACCTGTACGAGGGGCACATGGAGAAGGACGCGCGCGAGTTCCGCGACAAGCAGGTGCGTGCCCAGGTGTGCTCAGGTGTGCTCAGGTGTGTGTCCAGGTGTGTGTCCAGGTGTGTGCCCAGGTGTGCACAGGTGTGTGCACATGTGTGCTAAGGTGTTTGTCCAGGTGGGTGCCCAGGTATGCATAGGTGACCACAGATGTGTTCAGGTGTGTGCTCAGGTGTGTGCCCAGGTGTGCTCAGGTGTGTGCCCAGGTGTGCAGGGACAGGGTGCAACAGGCCCAGGGCAGCAGGGTGTGTCTCCAGCGGCTCTCACCTGTCTCCAGGTGTCCCCATGTGTCCCCAGGTGTGCCCAGGTGTGCAGGGATGGGGTGTAACAGGCCCAGGGCAGCAGGGTGTGTCTCCAGCAGCTCTCACCTGTCCCCAGGTGTGCGGCACCCCCGAGTACATCGCACCTGAGGTGATCCTGCGCCAGGGCTACGGGAAGCCCGTGGACTGGTGGGCCATGGGCATCGTCCTCTACGAGTTCCTGGTGGGCTGCGTGCCCTTCTTCGGGGACACACCTGAGGAGCTCTTCGGGCAGGTGATCTCAGGTACAGGGGGGGACACAGGTGTGGCAGGGGGCAGGAGGACACGGCGGGATGGGGACGTGGGGTGACACAGGGACACACAGGCATGAGGACACGGGACAGCACAGGTGACCCCAGGTGCAGGGTCACTGCTCACCTGTCCCCTGTGTGTCCCCTCACCCCCATGAGCACACAGTGACAGCACAGGTGACCCCAGGTGTGGGGTCTCTGCTCACCTGTCCCCTGTGTCCCTCACCCCCATGAGCACACAGGGACAGCACAGGTGACCCCAGGTGTGCAGTCACTGCTCACCTGTCCCTGTGTGTCCCCTCACCCCAATGAGCACACAGTGACAGCACAGGTGACCCCAGGTGTGCAGTCTCTGCTCACCTGTCCCCTGTGTCCCTCACCCCAATGAGCACACAGGGACAGCACAGGTGATCTCAGGTGTGGGGTCTCTGCTCACCTGTCCCCTGTGTGTCCCCTCACCCCCATGAGCACACAGTGACAGCACAGGTGACCCCAGGTGTGCAGTCACTGCTCACCTGTCCCCTGTGTGTCCCCTCACCCCAATGAGCACACAGGGACAGCACAGGTGATCTCAGGTGTGCAGTCTCTGCTCACCTGTCCCTGTGTCCCCTCACCTGTGCCAGACGAGATCCTGTGGCCGGAGGGGGACGAGGCGCTGCCCCCGGACGCTCAGCACCTCATCTCCTGCCTGCTGCAGCCAGACCCGCTGCGGCGCCTCGGGGCAGGTGAGACCCCTCCCCACCTGGGCCCCCCCCGGGCCCCCCCCGGGACCCCCGGACCCCCCCTGAGCCGGTGCTGTTGCAGGGGGGGCTCAGGAGGTGAAGGCTCACGGCTTCTTCGCCTCGCTGGACTGGACGGGGCTGCTGCGGCAAAAAGCCGAGTTCGTGCCGCACCTGGAGTCCGAGGAGGACACGAGCTACTTCGACAGTGAGAGACCCCCGGGACCCCCAAAACCTGCACTGGGATACCCCCAAAACTGCACTGGGATCCCCCAAAACCTGCCCCAGGATCCCCCCCAAAACCTGCTCTGGGATCCCCCAAAACCTGCCCCAGGATACCCCCAAATCTTACCAGTGAGACCCTACCCAAAACCTGCTTGGGATCCCCCCAAAACCTGCCCTGGGATCCCCCAAAATCTGCCCTGGGATCCCCCAAAACCTGCCTGGGACTACCCCCAAAACCTGCCCCAGGATCCCCCCCAAAACCTGCTCTGGGATCCCCCAAAACCTGCCCTGGGACCCCCTTGGGGGGGGACACACAACCCTGGGATTCCCCTTGGATCATCCCCCAGGACCCCCCAGCCCCTCCTTGGGGATTCCTCCTCCCCTCCCCGAGGTGACTCTGAGGGACCCCCCCTCACACCTGTCCCCCCCTCACACCTGTCCCCCCCCAGCACGGTCGGACAGGTACCCCCACGTGACGTCATACGAGGACGAGGACACGACGGAGGACGAGCCCGTGGAGATCCGGCAGTTCTCGTCCTGCTCGCCGCGCTTCAGCAAGGTGGGCGTGGCATGGGGGGGGGACAGGTGAGGGGAGGGGACAGGTGTGGGGCAGAGGAGCGAGGGGACGCAGGTGTGGGGAGGGGAGATGGGAATTTGGGGATATGGAAGCTGGGACGGTCCCGTGGGGCTCGGGTGTGGTGGTGGGTGCGCCCAGGTGCTCCCAGGTGTGCCCAGGTGCTCCCAGGTGTGCCCAGGTGTGACCAGGTGCGCCCCCGCAGGTGTACAGCAGCCTGGAGCAGCTCTCGCAGGAGCCCAAGGCCAAGGGGCGCCCGCGGGACGAGGGGAGACGCGAGGGCTTCACCCGCGAGCGCGGCTGGAGGACGGCGTCACCTGAGCTGTGCGCACCTGGGCGGCTTCGGGGGGGTTCGGGGGGGTCCCGGCCCGTGCGGGGCTCACCCCCACCCCCACCACCCGTGTCCCCGCAGGAAGCACCGCTCGGCAGGTGAGGGGGCGCCCCCCGAAGGTGAGGGCAGCCCCCCGCCGGGCGCCCGCCGCCGCTTCTCGGCTCTGCTGGAACCGGCGCGTCCCGGCGCCGCCGCCGAGGAGCGGCCCCGGAACGGGGGGCGCGAGGGACCCCCGGAGGGAGGCGGCGAGGAGCCAGGTGAGTCCCGGGAAGGTGGGGAGGGGTCTCTGCGCCGCACCCACCCGTGTCAGCCCCGTTCCTCCGCAGCGGAGCGAGCCCCGAGGGCCGGGGAGCCGCCCCCGCCCCGCGCCGAGCTGGGGCTGCGGCGGCCGCGGCACCCGGGGGTCGCCCCGGCCGAGGGAGGGGGCGACAAGCGCAGCCCCCGAGCCCCCGGCAAGGTCACCAAGTCGGCGTCGGCCACCGCGCTGTCCGTCATCATCCCCAGCGGTGGGTGACACCCCCGGGAGCCTCCCCGGGGACCCCAAATCCTCCCGGGAACCCCAAATCCTCCCGGGAACCCAAATCCTCCTGGGGATCCCAAATCCTCTCAGGGACCTCAAATCCTGTCAGGGACCCCAAATCCTCTCAGGGACCCCAAATTCTCTCAGGGATCCCAAATCCTGCCAGGGACCCCAAATCATCCCGAGGAATCCCGAATTCTGTCAGGGATCCCAAATTCTCTCAGGGATCCCAGATTCTCTCGGGGACCCCAAATGTTCCCAGGGACCCCCTGCCCTGTTCACAGGTGTCTTCTCCCAGGGACCCCCAAATCCTCCCGGGACCCCCCTACAGGACCCTCCCCAAAGGCCCCCGAACACTCAAGGACCTCTTCACCCCCTGGGTCCCCACGGGAGGGGGAGGTTGGGGGTCTCTGGGGTTTCTGTGGGTGTTGGGACCCCCGATCCCGTGGGTTTGGGGTCTCTCACGGGGGTCTGCATGTGTGGTGGGACCCCCAAACCCACGGGTAGCGTGTCCCTGGTCCCCGGGGGGTGACAGAAATTCCTTTTGGGGGTTGGGGGTGTCCCGTGGGGGTTTTTGGGTGGCGGTCAGCGGGGTCTGGGGGCGCAGGGGAGGCGCCCGGCTCGTCCCCCCTGGGCAGCCCGATGTCGCCGCGGTCGCTGTCGTCGGACCCCTCGTCTCGCGACTCGTCGCCGGGCCGGGAACTCGCCCCGGCCGTGGCCGCCCCTCCCCGCTCGCCCATCGCCATCCCCCGGCCCGGCAAGAAATTCGGGTTCACCCTCCGCGCCATCCGCGTCTACCTGGGCGACAGCGACGTGTACAGCGTGCACCACGTCGTCTGGGTCAGGGACACCTGGGGACACGCGGGGGTGACACGGGGACAAGGGGGGACACGGGGGGCACACGGAGATCGGGGGTTTTGGGGCGGGTAGAAGAACCCGGGGCTCGACAGGAACAGGGGTGAGGGGGGACACGGGGGGGCTTGGGGACATGGGGGGGACAGGGGACAAGGGGGGGACACGGGAGGACGGCTGGGGGGATATTTGGGGGGTCTGGGGTGTGGAAATCCAGGTGCACCGGGGGTGATCCCGTTTTTGGGGAATATGAGGAGGGGGGTCCAAGTGTCCCATCTCCATCGCACCGGGGGTGACCCCGTTTTTGGGGAATATGAGGAGGGGGGCTCCGGGGTGTCCCATCTCCCTCGCACCGGGGGTGACCCCGTTTTTGGGGAATATGAGGAGGGGGCTCCGGGGTGTCCCATCTCCATCGCACCGGGGGTGACCCCGTTTTGGGGAATATGAGGAGGGGGCTCCGGGGTGTCCCATCTCCATCGCACCGGGGGTGACCCCGTTTTGGGGAATATGAGGAGGGGGCTCCGGGGTGTCCCATCTCCATCGCACCGGGGGTGACCCCGTTTTTGGGGAATATGAGGAGGGGGGCTCCGGGGTGTCCCATCTCCATCGCACCGGGGGTGACCCCGTTCTTGGGGAATATGAGGAGGGGGCTCCGGGGTGTCCCATCTCCAGCGCACCGGGGGTGAGCCCGTTTTTGGGAATATGAGGAGGGGGCTCCGGGGTGTCCCGTCTCCAGCGCACCGAGGGTGACCCCGTTTTTGGGGGGCAGCACGTGGAGGAGGGGGGCCCCGCGCAGGAGGCCGGGCTGTGCGCCGGGGATCTGATCACGCACGTGAACGGGGAGCCGGTGCACGGGCTGGTGCACACCGAGGTCGTGGAGCTCATCCTCAAGGTGGGGGCGGCGGGGTGAGGGGTTGGGCACCGGGGGAAGGGGGTGGCAGTGCCCGTGACCCGCTGTCACCCAGAGCGGGACCAAGGTGCTGGTGACAACGACACCGCTGGAGAACACCTCGATCCGCCTGGGCCCCGCGCGGCGCCGCAGCGCCCGCGCCAAGATGGCCCGGAGGAACCGGCGGGGGGGCACCGGGAGCGGCCACGAGAGGTGGGCACGGCGACCCCGGGGGGTGGGAGGGGCACGGGGCGGCGGCGTGTGACGGTCCTCCCGCCCGCTAGGCGGCGCAGCGCGCTGTTCCGGCACCTCGCCCGCCAGGCCTCGCTGCTGCACACGAGCCGCTCGCTGACGTCACTGAGCCGCTCGCTCTCCTCCTCCGACTCGCTGCCCGCCTCCCCCACGCACGCGCGGGCGCGCGACCCCGGTACGGGGGGCGGGGCCACGGGAGGAGGGGGCGGGGTCACGGGGGGTGTCAGAACCGGGCGGCGCCGCTGCCCGGCGCCGTTCTTCCCCCGCGCTGACCCCGGTTCCGCGCAGGGGCCTCCCCGCCCAGCAGCTCGCCGGGTTCCAGCGCTCCGCCGTCGCCGGCGGGGCCGCACCTGCGGCCGAGCTCGCTGCAGGGGCTGTCGCCGAAGCTGCAGCGGCAGTACCGGGCGGCGCGGTGCCGCTCGGCCGGCAGCATCCCGCTCTCGCCGCTCGCCCACACCCCGTCGCCGCCCGCCGCCTCCCCGCCCGCCTTCCCCGCCAAGCTGCACCCCAAGGCCGCCGAGTCGCCGCGCCTCGCCCGCCGCGGGCTCCCCGAGAAGGCGGCACCGGGGCCGCCCCGCAAGCTGGGGCTGGAGCCGCCCCGCAAGGACTTCCCGGCCGAGCCGCCGCTGCAGAGCTTGGCCGAGTGGGACGGGGAGGGTCCGGCCGAGCCGCCGCCCCCCGCGCCCCCCGCCCGCCGCCTGGGCCGCCAGGAGCTGCCGCTGCTGCTCGGGGGCCCCCCCGGGGCGGAGCCGCCCCCCCCGGCACCGGAGGAGCCCGAGCGGGGGGCGCGGGGCCCCCCCAAAGCGCTCAGCCCGGTGCAGGAGCACGAGCGCGGCGGGGCGGCGCCGGGGGGGCCCCCGGTGCCCATTGTGGTGGTGGGGCCCGGTGCGACCCCCGGGGACCCCCGGAGCGCCGCGGGCCCCCCCGGGCGCTGAGCTTTACCCGAGCCCCCCCCCCCCACCCAGACCCCCGGCTGTAAATAGGGGGGATCCCCGGGACCCCCAGGCATGCGGGGGTCGCGGCCCCTCCGGCCCCTCCCCGCGTACGCCAAGGGTTAATACTGTGACACGCCCCCTCCGTGTGACGTCACCGACCCGGTACCCCCCCCGGTGTGATGTCATCGACCCGGACAATCCCCCCCCAGGGTGATGCCCCCCCTCCCGGTCTCCCGTTTGCCCCCGGTTCTGGCTCCCGGTGTTGACGTCAAAGCGGTTATGACGTCACGGCACCGATGTCACGGGAGGGGCGCTGCTCTGATGTCACTCGGGGAAGGGGCTGGAGCGTGATGTCACGGCTGTGGCATCATTCGAGTGGTGACATCACAGCTGTGGCGTCACTGAAGGTGTGAGGGCGGTGATGTCACAGCTGCAGTGACAACCGAGGGGGAGGGGCGGGAGGGCTATGCCCGGTTTCAACCCGGTGGTGACGTCACACCAAGCCGGTGACATCACCAACCCCTCCGTGACATCATCGCACTCCCCTTCCCCCCCTCTCCCTACCCCCCCCCGTTCTCGCTATGCAAACGCCCCCCCCGGGACAGGGGGGGCCGGGGGGGTCCCGGGGACCAATAAAGGCTGTACAGCACCGACCCCCGGCTGTGCTTCGGGAGGGGCGGGGAGGGGGGGACACACGGGGACCCCCGGAACCCCCCGGAAGGAGATTCGGGGGTCCCGCAATCCTTGACAACCCCCCCCGGGGTTATTTGGGGGGTGTCACCCCCCCGGGGACCCCCCATTCGCCCCGAGCCCGGACACTCGCGGGTTAATTCCCGCGTTCCCCGGACACGCCCCCAGCACGCCCCCCCCACCCCCCGTGACGTCACGACTCCACCTGGTCCGTTCACCGCCGCTGAGCCCGAACGGTCCGGGGGTACCGGGGGGCACCGGGGGGCACCGGGGGGGTCGGGGCTCACCTGGGGAGGGTCCGGACCAGCTGCGGGGGGCGTGTCCGGGGATTTTGGGGTGCTGGGGAGCACTCGGGGGGTCTCTGGGGAGCGCAAGGGAGGTGTGGGGTTTAAAGGGGGGTGCCTGGCGGGAATTTGGGGTTCCTGGGGGGACATCAGCGATCCCCGTGTGACAATCGGGGGGTCCCTGATTTTCCCGTGTGCCCCCCCCCTCCCCAGCCCCCCCATGGCGCTGCGTTTGGCCCCCCCCCTGTTGCGCCTGGCCCGGAGCGGTGTCCGGTGGCGGGGCAGCCCCGCTCAGGGTGAGTGAGTGAAACGGGGGCCGGAGCAATCCCGGGACACGGGGTGACCCCTGTGCTGACCCCCCCACCCCCAACTGGGGGTGTCTCCCCCTCCCCAGTGCCCCCCCAGTTCGACTGGCAGGACCCGCTGGGGCTGGAGGGGCTGCTGAGCGCCGAGGAGCGGCTGCTGCGGGACACGACGCGCAAATACTGCCAGGAGAGGCTGCTGCCCCGCGTGCTGCAGGCCAACCGGCACGAGGGTACCCCAAAAACTGCCCCCCGGGACACCCCCATGCACCCCGACCCCCCCCGGTACAGCCTGAGCCCCCCCGGTACAGCCTGAGCCCCCCCGGTACAGCCTGACCCACCCGGTACAGTCTGACCCACCCGGTACAGCCGGACCCCCCCGGTACAGCCTGACCCACCCGGTACAGCCGGACCCCCCCGGTACAGTCTGAACCACCACGGTACAGCCTGACCCCCCCGGTACAGCCTGAACCCACCCGGTACAGCCTGAACCCACCGGTACAGCCTGAACCGCCCCCGGTACAGTCTGAACCACCACGGTACAGCCTGACCCCACCGGTACAGCCTGAACCCACCCGGTACAGTCTGAGCCCACCCGGTACAGCCTGAACCCACCCGGTACAGCCTGACCCCACCCGGTACAGCCTGAACTGCCCCGGTACAGTCTGAACCGCCCCCGGTACAGCCTGAACTGCCCCGGTACAGCCTGAACCCACCCGGTACAGCCTGAACCGCCCCTGGTACAGCCTGAACCCACCCGGTACAGCCTGACCCCACCGGTACAGCCTGAACTGCCCCCGGTACAGCCTGAACCACCACGGTACAGCCTGAACCCACCCGGTACAGCCTGAACCACCCCGGTACAGCCTGAACCACCCCCGGTACAGCCTGAACCACCACGGTACAGCCTGAACCCACCCAGTACAGCCTGAACCCACCCGGTACAGTCTGAACCCACCCGGTACAGCCTGAGCCCCCCCGGTACAGCCTGAACCCACCCGGTACAGCCTGACCCCACCCGGTACAGCCTGAACCCCCCCGGTACAGCCGGACCCCCCCGGTACACCCCGACCACCCCCCAGTACACCCTGACCCTCTGCAACAGCCCCCAAAATCCCCCAAGCCATTCTAGACACACCAACCCCAATGAGGGCACCCCAAAAACTGCCCCCCAAAAACTGCCCCCCAATACACCCTGAGCCCTGGACTCTCTCCAGGACCCCCCAAATCCTCTCCCCCCTTCCCTTCCACAGGCCCAAGGTGTGGGGGATCCCCAAATTCGCCCCCCAGGGGACCCCCCCCCCTCAGTTTGACCCCTGCTCACCCCCACCTCTCCCCCTGCAGTGTTTGACCGGGAGATCGTGACTGAACTGGGAGAACTGGGGCTGCTGGGCCCCACCATTCAAGGTCAGGGGGGCATGGGGACCCCCGGGACACAAAGGGGGGGGGGGTGTGGGTGGTCAGGAACCCCCCCTGGAGCTCCTGAGGGGATTATTGGGGGGCTCAGGGGGGGATGGGAGGGGCTGGGGTCGGGGATGACTCTGGGGGAGCATTGGGGGTCAGGGATGGGGTTTGGGGGCTCTGTGGGGTGACCCTGGGGGGCTCCTGGGGGCAGTTTTGGGGTGACACTGAGGGTTTTGAGGAGACCCTGGGGGTCCCCAAGTGACCCCCACTTTGGGACAGGGTTTGGGGGCTCTTCAGGGTGACCCTGGGGGTCTCCTGGGGGCAGTTTCTGGGGGTTCTGAAGGGATAACACTCCCCAGGATGGGGTTGTGTATCTAGGGGAGTTTCTATGTGACACTGGGGGTTTTGAGGAGACCCTGGGGGTCCCTGAGTGATCCTCACCTTGGGATAGGATTCAGGGGCTCTGCGGGGTGACCCTGGGGCTGTTTTGGGGTGACACTGGGGGTCCCCAAATGCCCCTGTCACCGCAGGGTACGGCTGTGCGGGCACCACCTCGGTGGGCTACGGGCTGGTGACGCGGGAGCTGGAGAGGGTGGACAGCAGCTACCGCTCCGTGCTCAGCGTCCAGTCCTCCCTCGTCATGTACCCCCTGTGGGCATACGGGACCCCCGCCCAGCGGGAGCGCTTCCTGCCCCGCCTCGGTGAGACCCCCGCACGGCCAGAGGGGCAGCTTTGGGTCGGGGGGGTCCGGGGGAGCGGAGGGGGCGTGGGGGATTTGGAGGAGGGTCTGTGGGGGATTTGGAGGAGGGTCTGTGGGGCAGAAAGGGGAGTGCTGGGGTGCTTGGGGGTCAGTGGTGCCCCTGTCTCCCCCTCCCCAGCTCGGGGGGAGATTTTGGGCTGCTTTGGGCTGACGGAGCCCAACCACGGGAGCGACCCGGGGCGGATGGAGACGCGAGCACGGCACAACCCCGGCGCCAAAAGCTACACCCTGAACGGCTCCAAGACCTGGTGAGCCCCGAATGGGGGTGAGGGGGACACGGGAGACCCCCAGAACTCCTCCTTGACCCTCCCCAAACTCCCCAGGATCACCAATTCGCCCATAGCCGACCTGTGCCTGGTGTGGGCCAGGTGTGAGGGGGACGGGCGGGTCCGGGGGTTCCTGGTGGAGCGCGGGACCCCCGGGCTCAGCACCCCCAAAATCGAGGGCAAGTTCTCCCTGCGCGCCTCGGCCACGGGGATGATCCTGCTGGAGGACGTGGAGGTGCCTGAGGAGAACGTGCTGCCCAAAGCCGAGGGGCTGGCGGTAAGGGGGGAGCTGGGGGAGCCCGGGGAGGGTCCCAGGGGGATTGGGGGGTCCCGGTGACACCCCCTGTCCCCCAGGGCCCCTTTGGCTGCCTGACCCAGGCGCGTTACGGCATCGCCTGGGGCGCGCTGGGCGCCGCCGAGGCCTGTCTGGAGACGGTGAGGCAATACGTGCTCGACAGGTAATGGGGGTCTGGGGGCTCTTTGAGGGGGGGTCCCACCGCCTCTCACCCCCCCCATAACTCACTGCCCCCCCTCCCCTGGCCCGCAGGAAGCAGTTTGGGGGCCCGCTGGCCCGGAACCAGCTGGTGCAGAAGAAGCTGGCGGACATGGTGACGGAGATCGCGCTAGGGCTGCACGCCTGCCTGCGCCTGGGCCGCCTCAAGGACGAGGGCAGGTGGGTGGCACTGTCCCCAAGGGCGGCCAGGGGGGTCCGGGAGGGGGTCAGCGTGTCCCTGTGCGTGTCCCCGCAGGGCTGCCCCCGAGATGGTGTCCATGCTGAAGCGGAACTCGTGCGGGAAGGCGCTGGCCATCGCCAGGGACGCGCGGGACATGCTGGGGGGCAACGGCATCTGCGACGAGTTCCACGTCATCCGGCACCTCATGAACCTCGAGGCCGTCAACACCTACGAGGGTAGGGTGGGGAGGGGGCCGGGGGGCTCCTGGGGGGGTCGGGGGGGGTCACACTGAGCTCTTGTGATCCCTGCAGGCACCCACGACATCCACGCGCTGATCCTGGGCCGCGCCATCACCGGCATCCAGGCCTTCGCCCCGGCCAAGGGCACGTAGTGGGGACAGGGTGGCACTGGTGGCACTGGTGGCACTGGTGGGGACTGGGTCTGCTCCTCACGAGGAGATGGCGGCGCTGACCGGACCCAGTGCCACTGACAAGACCCAGTGTCACTGACAGGACCCGGTGTCACTGACAGGACCCAGTGTCACCCACGGGACTCGGTGTCACTGACAGGACCCGGTGTCACTGACAGGACCCAGTGTCACCCACGGGACTCGGTGTCACTGACAGGACCCGGTGTCACCCACGGGACTCGGTGTCACCCACGGGACTCAGTGTCACCCCAACCAAATCTTGTGTCACTGGCGGGACCCGGTGTCACCAAGCACATCTCGGTGTCACCGACAGGATCGGTG